>NC_092159.1:28064600-28279600 GCF_045791955.1 Oncorhynchus clarkii lewisi | reverse complement strand
ACATGCTCTCTCCCTATCTGCACAAAATGTTGGTTCAGGCCAATGAGGATGGAGCTCTCCCTTCTACTTTGGACAAAGCGTTCATTACAGTTATACATAAGAAGGGTAAAGATCCAGAAGAGGTAGGGTCATACAGACCAATATCTCTCCTTAATACAGACCAAAAGATTTTAGCAAAAACTCTGGCTAACAGGCTTAGCACTTTAATTGGCAAATTGGTCCATTCGGATCAGACCGGCTTTATCCCTAACAGAAACTCATTCTTCAATCTCAGGCGCCTCTTCAATATTATGTATTCTCAGAGGTTACCCAACGTGGACCTTGCCGTCATATCTCTTGACGCCGAAAAGGCCTTTGACCAAGTTGAGTGGCCCTATCTATTCAAGGTCCTACAGAAATTTAATATTGGAGATAGGTTCATAAATTGGATCCAGCTTTTATATAGGAACCCCTGTGCCAGAATACTCACTAACCAATCATTGTCGCCCCGATTTAACCTCAACAGGGGGACAAGGCAGGGTTGTGCGCTGTCGCCTATGCTCTTCGCCCTAATTATCGAACCGCTCGCTCAGACGATTAGATCTCATGCAGCAATACACGGCTATAATACTAAAGATACTCTAAATAAGATCTCCCTATACGCAGATGACATCCTCCTCTATGTAACAGAACCCCAGGCTAGTATCCCAGCTATTCTTGATGTGATCAATTTGTTTGGTACCTTCTCGGGATACAGAATAAATTGGAACAAGAGTGAATTAATGCCCATACGGTCGCAAAATACCTCCTGGCTAGAACATCTCCCATTTAAGTTATCGTCAGAAAAATTTACCTACCTAGGAATTGTAGTTACCAAACAATACTCCTTACTATTTAAAGAAAATTTCCCCTCTCTGATACAAAAACTCAAAGCAAACATACTATTTTGGAGAACTCTCCCAATTTCTCTGCTCGGAAGAATTAATGCCATTAAAATGGTCTTCCTCCCACAACTGCTCTACCTATATCAGAACATCCCAGTATTCATACCTAAATCCTTTCATAAACAACTGGACTCAATTATCAATCCTTTCATCTGGGATTATAAAACACACAGGATAGATAAAAAACACCTCTGTAAATCCAAGATGGAAGGAGGATTGTCTCTCCCAAATTTTATATTTTATTACTGGGCCGCTAACCTCCGCATTGTTACGTTTCTGCTGGATGACGTACTTCCGGCATCCAGCTGGCTTGGTATGGAGCGTGAGGAGTGTCACCCCTTCTCTATTGGCGCTGTGATTTTGTCACCTGTCAATCTGGAGATGTCACTTTATTGTAACAATCCTATTATACATAGCACAGTCCGAATCTGGAAGCAAATTAAAGTCCACTTTGAGCTTAGACCAATGTCATTCATGCTCCCTGTCGCCAGGAATCCCTCCTTTGCCCCTTCTAACCTTGATAACACCTTTGAGCGATGGGGAGAGTTGGGGATAAGTACCATAGGGGATTTATACATAGAAGGGACCTTTGCTTCCTTTGAGTTGCTGAGGGAAACTTATAACCTTCCCAGAAGTAATTTTTTCAGATACCTACAAATCAGAGACTACGTTAGAAAACACCTCCCAACATTTGGGAATGCTAAACCTTCCATGTTTGACGGATGCATAAAAATATGCCCCACCTCCGATAAACTGATATCGCGTCTATATGATGCTTTTCAATCTGTTAGCACACCTTCCACTGATGCCATCAAGGCAAAATGGGAGGAAGAACTAGGGACTGACATCTCGGTGGCAGACTGGGAAGAGAGCTTGGAGTATATCTACACATGCTCCATTAATTCCAGACATCGTCTCATACAATTCAAGGTATTACACAGATTACACTATTCCAAAACTAAACTGCATAGGATATTTCCTGACACATCCCCTACATGTGATAAATGTCAGGCTACGGAGGGTACACTACTCCACTGCTTTGCCCTATGCTCTAGCTTGCATGGTTATTGGAGTGGAATTTTTGGGATCCTCTCTGAAGTTTTGGAGACTTCAATAGATCCAGACCCGCTTCTGATAATCCTGGGAGTATCTGAGTCCCTAAACGGATTAACCAACCCCCAAAAACAACTAATCTCGTACGGTCTCATCTCGGCAAAAAAACTAATATTGTTGTTTTGGAAGAGGAGGGAAGCGCCCTCTACCAAATTATGGCTCAGTGAATTGGCAAACACTGTACACTTAGAAAGAATTAGATATATTCTGAACAATAAATTATCAACATTTGATCAAATCTGGCAGCCTTTCCTCTCCTACTTGGACGAGTCGGCGCTGTGAATTTGTACTTATTAACGCACTCTCAATTGTAATATTTTAATCTACCTTTGGGCAGCATGTGATGGCCCTGCCACCCGAGCAGCTGGGAGGGGGGGTTGGGGGAATAAGGGGGGGAGGGGGGGGACATCTTCTCTCTTTCTTTCTACGTGTCCTTGTTTTGTATGTCGTGTTTTGTATTATTTGTTCTGCACCCAGAACTCTGGGTCTTGTTGTTCTTGTATGCTATTTTATGTTTAGATAAGAATTGTATACCTGTCTTGTATACCTATACACCATTCTTGTGTGTGTTTAATAAAAATATTTGAAACAAAAAATCTTTCCCCCCTCAGGAGACTGACCATCCCCAGATCCTCAAAAAGTTCTACAGCTGCACCATCGAGAGCATCCTGAGAGGTTGTATAACCGCCTGGTACGGCAACTGCTGGGCATCTGGCCATAAGGCGCTACAGAGGGTAGTGCGTATGGCCCAGTACATTACTGGGCCATACGCACTACGTGGGCATACTCCACTATGTTGTGGAGTAACAATATTATCCTTGTCTGCAAAAAGCCAACTTTGACCTGGGAGCATGCTTTGTAGACCATTCAAAAGCGTTTCCGATAACATGTGGGTTTTTTCTTGGGGACAAGGTATGATAGCTTATTGACAGTAGTCGGCAAATGAAGGGACAAAGTTCCAATATTAAGATGATGGAATAACATTTCTAGGGTCTATTTGCTGGTAATTGGAAACACGCCCTTTTCGAATTTCGTCCCCCATTCCTAAACACATCCATTCTATAGTGTAGGTTTTGAAGATTCATAATATATGCTTGTAGTCATCAGAAGAAGATTGAGGAACGGTTGGTGGATCCAAGAAGTACAAGCCCCCACACCATTCTCCAACCTCTGAAATGTTGTCTTTGATGTGTGCATTTTCAAGTACCGCTCAACATTTAGTCTCTGTCTGTCTGGTAGAGTAGTGGTTATGGTGACTGCTCCCCAAACCAGAGTTTGAGAGTTCAAATCCCAGAGAAACAGTTAATTTAGCTATTTCTTTCTTGTTGCCTTTGTGGGCCTGAAAGAGCAAACAAGAGGTATGTTGGGCTCGTTCCCATCAAATAGCAAGAATGAAGTGACACCTTGTTTAAAATTTCATTTCAATAGAGATGTGATAACATACTCTGCTGTGGAGTAACAATACAACCATACTCTGCAAAAGTCAACTTTTACCTGGGGCCATTCTTTGTAGACCATTCAAAGGTGTTCCTAGACTTGGTCCCCCTGAAGAAAGCCACATGTTAAGATAGTTTAAAAATAGGTGTAGTAGTAGTTATGGTGGTGAATTCCCAAAGGAGAGGTTGTGAGTTAAATTCCTTTCAAGAGCATGCCAACTTGCTTTTGTTACCTTGACAGAACCATGTTGAGGTGGGGTTCCGGCAGGACATTGACAGCAAGGGAAATTGGATAATAAAATATTAGGGTACAGCAACTGGTTTTGAGTAGGAGTGCTGATCTACGATCAAACCCACCCCTGTCCATATAATCTTATTCCAGAGACAACTGATTCAGAATGATCTAGGCAAAGCTGATCGTAGAAAAGTGCTCCTCTGTACGCATTTATGAAATGTCTCAGGCTAAGAATGCTGAACTGGAATCAGTCCCCCCGTCAAAGTCATGTTATTTATTCTACTCACAAATACTAAACAGATCCTAGTTCAGCACTCCTACTTCAAGCCACCAAGTGAATGTTGGGTATTGGGTGCTAAACATCTTGAACAGTGGTTGAAAAAGTACCCAATTGTCATACTTTAGTAAAAGTAAAGATATGTTAATAGAAAATGTCTCAAGTAAAAGTGAAAGTCACCCAGTAAAATACAAAGTAAACGTCATTGCTAAAAGATACTTAAGTATCAGTGGTAAAAGTATAAATGATTTGACCTTCCATATATTAAGCAAACCAGACAGCACAATTCTCTTGTATTTCTATTTATGAAATAGCCATGTGTTCAGTGAGTCTGCTAGATCAGAGGCAGTAGGGATGACCAGGGATGTTCTCTTGATAAGTGTGTGAATTGGACCATTTTCCTGTCTGGCTTAGCATTCAAAATGTAAAAAGTACTTTTGGGTGCCAGGGAAACTGTATGGAGTAAAAAATATATTATTTTCTTTAGAAATGTGGTGAAGTTAAATTTAATGTTGTAAAGAAACAGAAAGAGTAAAAGTACAGATTTTAAAAAACAGCTATAAACGGAATGTAGTGGAGTAGTTTAAATACATTTGTGTTAAGTAATTTACACCACTGGACTTGAAAGGAACACCTCAATTACCTCAACTAACAGGTGCCCCCACACATTGACAAGATTGGCAAGATGAACTCAAAAACATCGACACAAGTTACCTGCTATATTTGGGAAACAGGATTAACAGAGAGAACTTGGCAAAATACAATGCATGTTTCTGTAGTACGAGTAGGTATATACAGTTAAATCGGTAAAAAATTGTGTACAAGCCACCTAGCAAATAAAATACTGGAGCTTTCGGTCATTGGTTACATTTCAACCACAGCAATTCCCTAATTGAGGCGCAACAGAGTTCACCGGCAAATGCAGGAACACCGGAAATAATTACTAAACCAACGAACGAGAAATGGTAGAGGCTACCAGAATGAAGAGACATTTTTCCGAATAAACGTGGTGAGGGAAAAACGTAATTACATAGCTCACTTCCTTATACGACTCTGTATGCGTTGTTTGTTGGCAACCTTGATATTTACGAAGTTTTTGGAACGGATTCCTGTTGGAACGTACCTCAAATTATACCCACCCTTTTATAAGATAGTACTCACTGTATTTACTGGTGTTAATCAGATCAATGTCCCTGTTTTATAAGATGGTACTCACTGTACTTACTGGTGTTAATCAGATCTCCATTCTGCTCTTCTTCGTCCTCCTCTAATGTGACAGTAATCTCCCCCTCTTCATCCTTCATTCCAAAAACGTCTTCATCTTCTTTCACGTCATCCTCCACTCCAAAAACTGCATCTTCCTCTTCTTTTACTGCAACATCTACCTCCTCTTTCACTCTGAACGCGTCTTCCTCTTCTTTCACTGAAACGTCTTTCTCTTCGTCTTTCACTGTAACAGCCTCACCCTCTACTTCTTGTTTCACGGTAACATCCTCTTCTTCCTTCTCCTCTTTCACGACAACGTTCAGCCCCAGACCTTCTTTCTCCGTCCAGCAGATCTCTTCTTTAACAGGAGGGGGGTAGTTTAGGGAGCTCATGTTAGGGGATGTTAGCTAGCTAGCTATCATTAGCGACTAGGCTAATGCTAACTTAACCAGCCAGCTACTTTAGCTGACTAATACAAAATAACGTAATATTAAATTAAATAGGTTAACAAGTAGATACGACAGAAGTGTGTTTAAAACACAGTAGCTAATATAGACCGAAAGCGTATAAAGAGCTTGAATCTTTCGGCTATGTTGGCTACCGAGGTGACGAGCTGTTTCTGAAGAACCGTCCACTAGATTATACGTCACGCTGGGAGCGTCGCCTGGAAGACGCACATCCGCCGTCTGCTGACTGGAGGGAAACGCAGTTGAGGATCATATTTTATTTTCAGACAAAGATTATTTTAAATGGTTTTAATTAAATAATACTATTGTACTGAGACATACAAAGACATGAATGTGTTGATTGATTAGTGCAAACATTTTTTTTTTTACTACAGTACATTTAAGGCAGTTTAATTAAGTCTTACTAAATCTAAATAAGTAGCCAGCTACTGTAGGTATATTCTGCTGCAACATGGTGTAACAATACATCATGTAGATGTATACAATGAACAGACTGGTCTATACTGCACCTACAAGGTGTAACAATATATAATGGAGATGTATATAACGAACAAACTAGGTCTATACTGCTCCTACATGGTGTAACAATACATCATGTAGATGTATACTACCGTCCAAAAGTTTGGGGTCACTTAGAAATGTCCTTGTTTTTGAAAGAAAATCAAATGTTTTAATTTATCATTTATAAAACCTGTTTTTGCTTTGTCATTATGGGGTATTGTGATGGGGTATTGGGATGTCATTATGGGGTATTGTGATGGGGTATTGGGATGTCATTATGGGGTATTGTGTGTACATTGATGAGGGGGAAAAATATATTTAATCCATGTCAGAATAAGGCTGTAACGTAACAAAATGTGGAAAAAGTGAAAGGGTCTGAATACTTTCCAAATGCACTGTATATATAGGGGCAGTACTCAGTGACATCACTTCATGAAACAGGAGGTACAAATATATAACATAGGTTCACAATATCAACATTCAAAGTATCAAAATATATGACCAAGCTAGAGGTTCACTGATGATCAACCTCCTCCTTCACATATGACTCCTGATGATCAACCTCCTCCTTCACATCTGACTCCTGATGATGAACCCCCTCCTTCTCATCTGACTCCTGATGATCAACCTCCTCCTTCTCGTCTGACTCCTGATGATCAACCTCCTCCTTCACATCTGACTCCTGATTATCAACCTCCTCCTTCACATCTGACTCCAGTGATCAATCACGAGCGTCTTCCTTTTTAGGGGATTCCGATGGACGACGTCATCGAATAGGCCGTCATCACCACCACAAGTTAATTGTCATTCAGGTTATCAATGGGAAGAGCATCAGCAAGATCTCCTGTCTGGTAACTTGTCTCATTTAATGGATTTACATTGGCAGGTGAACATGGAGAAACCCCATTAAAAAAACTTTGTCAATCTCAAACTGCAGAAACACTGTTGGAATTCCTTATCAAAGTCTGTGGCCTGTGATGTTGGGACAAATGATAGTCGCTTATTATACAAGAGACCATATTCTACAGCACAACGGCAGAGTCATGTCTTCAGTGTAAAACTAACAATGACTCAATAATCCTTTTGGGAATGTTATGATGTCATAAAGTTATGGGCGAACTTAGAAAGTTGGCTGTCAGAAGTACAATTATACAATGTAAAATTACTTTTAATCTGTCTGTCTGCATATTTCAAGACATGGTGCAGTGAGATACCCCAGAGTTGGACGATACTTTTCTCATCAATCATCTTAAAAATTATACTTAATTAAAACCTGGAAATCAACCAATCCTCTGTTGTTAATTCAATAGAAAGGTAAAATGCTTTATTATCTAAAAGTTGAAAGTGACAGAGAGAAATAAAATGGTGCTCATGCGGGCGCAGTGAGTGTTCTCGTGGGTCTGGGCAGGTGTGATGTAGTTAATGGAGATGGGGGGGTGTTCTAGTGGGTCTGGGCAGGTGTGATGAGGTTAATTGAGATGGGGCTGTGTTCTAGTGGGTCTGGGCAGGTGTGATGGAGTTAATGGAGATGGGGGTGTGTTCTAGTGGGTCTGGGCAGGTGTGATGTAGTTAATGGAGATGGAGGTGTGTTCTAGTGGGTCTGGTCAGGAGTGATGTAGTTAATGTTTGTATGATGTCGTCGTTTGTATGTGTATGTTTTGTATTGTTTATAAAATATCAACAATTCAAAGTTACACCTCACTGTTCTATTTTTGGAGTTATTACATTAAACCAATCAGATTTCAGAAGAATGCCAAAGTCAGATGTGAAGGTGTTAGGAATATTATGAATAAATGACTAAACAATATTCTCATTTTAAATAGAACTGCAACTAAGTAAACTTATACTCTGTTTTATTATATCTGTTTAACAATATGAGTTCATAAGAAGGGATTATGTGACACGGACAAGGAGTAATTAAAGTTAATGAACAACTAGGCAGGGGAGGAATGGGTTGTGGATAAAGTAAGCAGATAGGGTCGTTAACCTATGGTTGAACCGACAAAACTTAGCTCTGGGGTGTTTTAGATAAGGCAGTGAGTGCATTCCTAGGTTTTCTGTCAATTAGAGCTGTCAGCTAAGTGGTGATCGATAATGGTGAGGGATCAAGAGTTAATTCAGTTATGTTGTGTGACCTGTGAGTGTGTTAGTGAGTTGGAATGAACTTTTAAACTCACTTAATTCTAGGTCGGGAGGAGGGGATTCATTAAGCAAATAAATTACGTCATGCTATATAAACTGTTGCTCGTGGTAACGTGGCAGCGCGTTCAGAGAATAAATTCTGTTACCTATTATTGATAAGACTGGTCTCCGTCTATTTTATGCAAACAAGAATCTTACAAATTCTCAAAATAGATTAAGGGAATTCAATTAATGAAAACATATTGGAATAACTAAATTACAGTAACAGAAGTAATGTGGAGGACCAGCCTATTCCCTATGATGTAAACTACAGCAGAAATAACTTCAAATGTGTAACTTCATATTAAACCAATCATTTTCAGTCATGACTTGAGTGATTAAAGTAAACCACAGTTTTGGAAATACATAACACCATCTAACCATATATCAAAGAATGTTAGCTATATGCAGTTATCTTAGCCAGCCAGCTAACGTTAGCTATTTAGCCAACTAGCTATTAGCCTAACGAGCATAGCCAACCAGCACGGTTATGGTCAGCGAGCTGGAGCACCAACTACCGGAGACCATTTAGAGCCCAACTAAAACATAACTGCAGATAAAAAGAGACAGAATGATGGACGAAATGAAGCTTCAGACGTCATTGATCACTGCTGATAAAAGTGACATACTGCTTTGAAGTATACTGCTTAGCGATTTCGGCGCATGCCTCGAAGCTCCGGTATTAAATGTAACACGCGTGCTACAGGTGAGTGTTGTTATCGTGACCAGTGAGCTGAGTAACATCCATATCGAAAAGTTGACAAAACAAAAAGGAGCAACCATGTTAATTTCCTCTGTCGTCTTGAGCCCACAGCAAGAAGGCACCAGAGCCTACCGTGCTAACGAGTTCCCACTAGATAATATATTTGGTTAAACATATTTAAAAAATGTAACTTCATTACACCTTTACACTGGCATACAAACTCAGTAGCACAGAGTAGATCATCCATATGACCTTGGGAAATAGTGCATTGTGGGTAGTTTAGAAGATTTCCCGAAATAAGTTAATAAATATGTAATAATGCAAAAACATAACTGTTTGTACTTATAGGAAACCATATTGTGACGACAACTAGCTTACTAAGTCTTTAACCACACTGTATTGTCACACTGGTGAGTAAAAACTAATTCTTCCTCCACTTTAACTTGTTGTCTGAAGATAAAATATACATTTTACTCAACAGCGTTACCCACTCCAGTCAGCAGATGGAGGTCTGCGACTTTAAGGCGATGCTGTTAGTGTGACGTATAATCTAGTGGATGGAACGCTTCTTTCAACAGCAGCAACAGTTAGTCAGCCACCTCGGTAGCTTGCTAGACAAAATAGCCGAACCAATAAAGCTCTTTAGACGCTTCAGTGTATATTATCCACTGTGTTTTAAACCCCCTTCTGTCGTCTAGTTAGTTATCCGATCTAATTTCATATTTACGATGTGGTTATTAGTCAGCTAGCGGGCTGGTTAAGTTAGCATTAGCCTAGCTAACATCCCCGACCATGCGGTCACTAAGCTACTCTCCTTCTGCTAAAGAAGAAGAGGATATCACAGTAAAACAAGAAGTAGAGGGTGAGGCCGTTACTGTGAAAGAAGAGGAAAAAGGAGGAGGGTGTTACAGTAAAAGGAGAGGAGGATGCAGTTTATGGAGTGAAAGAGGAGGAGGGGGAGATGACTGTTACATCGAAAAAGGAGGAGGAACTGGATATCTGGGCCGGGTTTCCCAAACGCATCTTAAAACCTCTTAGAGCTACCCCCCTACTTTTTAAAATTTCCACCTGAAGACATACCCAAATCTAACTGCCTGTAGCTCAGGCCCAGAACCAAGGATATGCATATTATTGGTTTCATTTGAAAGAAAACAGTATGAGGTTTGTGTAAATGTGAATTGAATGTAGGAGAATATAACACAATAGATCTGGTTTAGATAAGACAATGAAACAACCATACGTTTTTATTTGTTATTGTTGTATCATCATCTTTAAAATGAACAAGACAAAACAAACATTCAGATAGGATGATGGGGACAATTTCAGTGAAAACATAAGAGGGCAACAGTACTTGTGCAAAGTTTCAGAATGATAACTTCCAAAATGAGTGTGCTACATGACATTTATCATGAAGTCACCCAAATGTACCCAAGTAGCCCAAATGTACCCAAGTGGCCAAATTGGTGAAGTTATTCATTTTGAATGGAATAACTATATACAAAATACCAAAATGGTATTCTAACCCCCCCCCCCCCCCCCAAAGAAATGGAGAAAAAACATGAAAAAATGAATAAATAAATGTACAAAATAACACTTAATAACACTCAATATTTGGAAGACCCTCAGTCCTCTACACAATATTGTGCTGCTGATGCCAGGTGCAATAACAGTCTCTTTCTGCTGTAAAGCAGAGGGTCACCAAGCATGTGGTGCAGGTGATGGGGGACTTCATTTTGCAAAGAACACAGCGACGCCTCCATGCTGTGCCCTTTGGTCCCTGAGGCACATTCATGCCTGCAGAAATAAATTGGGGCAGATGAACACCACTTGTGGCAGGAGCAGAAGGGACAGAGGTAGAGGGGCCAGAACATGGTGCAGTGGTGCTGTAGCCAGCAAGCTCCTTGATGAGCAGCTCTCTGAAGGCAAGCTGTGAATTGGGGGGCTTTCCACAGCTCTTAGCCATTTCCTTGTGTAGGATGAATGCATTCACCACAGCAATGTCGATGAAATGATAGAAGAAGGTCTTGTACCATTTCATTGTCTTATGGAGAACATTGTAATAGCCTATCAGCGCATCTGACAGTTCCACACCTCCCGTCCTCTTGTTGTAGTCCTTTATTGCAGTTGGAATGGGGACATTTTTTGCGGTCCATGCCCCAGTAGCGCTGAGGCAACAGGTGTCCGGCTGGATGAACCAGCTTCAGTGAGGGATGGACACCTTGGCACTGGGGTCTCCCATTCGGAGTCAGTGTCACTGTGAAAGAAAATGTTCAGTTAGAATAGTTTCACATATGAGCCCTGTATCAACAGGTATAATAAACTGATATATATAGAGTACAGGGAACATAAGGTTGAATATATTATTATAGACCTGCTAGATCTACTGTCTCATTTAAATTATGACAGACCAGCTAGATCTACTGTCTATTTCATATTATGACAGACAAGCTAGATCTACTGTCTCTATTATATTATGACAGACCAGCTATATCTACTGTCTTTATTATATTACAACAGACCAGCTGCATCTACTGTCTCAATTTCACTTTGGCCATTGTTGTGGGCCTGCCCTCCCCTCAACAGCCTCAAATAGGCTATTTCATGTGGGGGTGGGGTGGGGTGGAGCGGCAGACACACGCATCTCGGCCATGCTCCCTCTAATCCACAATATGTATATATACATACACAAACATAGGCTATGGGTCATGCACATACATACAAACATACCCCCACCCACAATGTATAGCCAACGTGTACTTTACACCTTTCATTACATTTTTATATATTCCTCCAAAAATGTAAAAAAAAATCACAAATAATATTTTATATTATTAATTTCAAACAACGACATTAGCATGAGAAGAACGTACCAGTCCAAAACGATGTCCTCTCCGTTCAAAAAATATTCCACCATTTGGGAATCAAAGCTATGCTAGCGAAATGAATCGTTCTCCAACAATCTCTGTCTCACTTTCCCGATCAATTTCTTCTAAAATTGTGTGTACATCTGTAATACTAGACTTAGATTTTGCTTTCCCTGACTTAGTCACCATACTGATTGATATATAAACAGCTGAAGATGCGCTTTACCATAATAGTGCTGTGCGTAACATCCTTCCAGTATGAATCTTCAATGGCGAATGACCCTTTTTTCGCCGGAGTTTACTACATGGGATGGTCTTCAAAACACATAACCATTACATATTGCCATTTACCTCAGCTCATTGGCTATCGACCAAGCTAGATTTCAAGACGATCAGTGGTCATTGGGTTAAAATACAGTCAATCAACGAAACAGAGACTTGAAGACTTGTTGTCTTCAAATCGGTTTCTTTCAGTCAATACGTCCCGTGAAATGACCCTTCACGTTTGGTTGTGTTACAAACAACCAGTTGATTGCAATGAAACCAAACATGACTGGAAAAGTCACGTTTAGTGTGTGTATTTACATCGAATGTGTCGTCGAAAATTGAATGAGACGGACTTCACGACACAAGCGGTACACAAAATGTTTCGTGTTAGGCTATAAAAATGCATTATGTAACAATGAGCATTGGGATTGCAAACAGAGGAAGATCGTCAAAGGTAAACAATTTATTTTATTGCAATTTGTGATTTTATTACGCCTGTGCTGTTGAATCAGTTTTTTTATGGGGCTCTGTCCTCAGATAATCGCATTGTATTATTTCGCATTAAATCCTTTTTTAAATCTGACAACGCAGTTTGATTAGCAAGATTATAGGCTTTCGAAACATGTGAGACACGTGTATTTTCATGAATGTTTAATATGACTATTTATGTAGCGATCACCGTATGTTGTCGAATTTAATCCCGATAACGGGTTCGGTGCGCAGAGAGGTTATCCCACCAGGCTGGGAAGACTGAATCGGCAATAGGTAAGCAGCTTGGTTTGAAGAAATCAACTGTGGGATTAATTACTAGGAAATGGAAGACATACAAGACCACTGATAATCTCCCTCGATCTGGGGCTTCACGCAAGATCTCACCCCGTGGGGTCAAAATGATCACAAGAACGGTGTGCAAAAATCCCAGAACCACACGGGGGGACCTAGTGAATGACCTGCAGAGAGCTGGGACCAAAGTAACAAAGCCTACCACTACGCCACCAGGGACTCAAATCATGCAGTGCCAGACGTGTCCCCCTACTTAAGCCAGTACATGTCCAGGCCCGTCTGAAGTTTGCTAGAGAGCATTTGGATGATCCAGAAGAAGATTGGGAGAATGTCATATGGTCAGATGAAACCAAAATATTACTTTTTGGTAAAAACTCAACGTGTTGTGTTTGGAGGACAAAGGATGCTGAGTTGCATCCAAAGAACACCATACCTACTGTGAAGCATGGGGGTGGAAACATCATGCTATGGGGCTGTTTTTCTGCAAAGGGACCAGGACGACTGATCCGTGTAAAGGAAAGAATGAATGGGGCCATGTATCGTGAGATTTTGAGTGAAAACCTCCTTCCATCAGCAAGGGCATTGAAGATGGCTGGGTCTGGGTCTTTCAGCATGACAATGATCCCAAACACACCGCCCGTGCAACGAAGGAGTGGCTTCGTAAGAAGCATTTCAAGGTCCTGGAGTGGCCTAGCCAGTCTCCAGATCTCAACCCCATAGAAAATCTTTGGAGGGAGTTGAAAGTCCGTGTTTCCCAGCAACAGCCCCAAAACATAATGGCTCTAGAGGAGATCTGCATGGAGGAATGGGCCAAAATACCAGCAACAGTGTGTGAAAACCTTGTGAAGACTTACAGAAAACATTTGACCTCTGTCATTGCCAACAAAGGGTTCAAAGTATTGAGATAAACTTTTGTTATTGACCAAATACTTATTTTCCACCATAATTTGCAAATAAATTCATTAAAAATCCTACAATGTGATTTTCTGGATTTTTTTTCTCATTTTGTCTGTCATAGTTGAAGTGTACCTATGATGAAAATTACAGGCCTCTCATCTTTTTAAGTGGGAGAACTTGCACAATTGGTGGCTGACTAAATACTTTTTTGCCCCACTGTATATAATGGCTTCATACCGTGTCCATGGAGCGCCGGCTCGTGAAGCCGCAAGTTCCCTGCCCAGTAGTACTTTTCTGGAGGGGAGGATTCTGAGCAATGTACTAGAGCCCATGTTGTGCATTGCTTGTTTGGGTCTGGAATATGGAGCAAGTGGGTGGAGGTTCCCGGGGGAGTTGGCGGGACGATTAAATCCTCTGTTCTCGGTGTGTTTGAAAAAACGTTCGTACAGAAAGGGGGGATTGCATCTGTGTCATCGGATGTGTCATCTGCTCCGACGAAGTCGTTCAGGGTCCATAAGGAGCCCGTTATCCTTCTTGGCTGTATGTCGGCTGTAAACACAAAAATAGCTTTTAATATAGGGTGCACACTTTTTGTTTTTTAATGTATAAATATTCTTGTGTATGTGATTATTGGACTGACATCGAAAATAGTGTGATGGGGATTGGCTGCATGCGTTTTGCGCCTGAGAATCCCTGTCTAACGCGGTCTGTTCCAGATCATTTAAACCTCTGAGCAGCTGCGTAAAGGATGGAGAACCTACAAACGTTAGATAATATTAAGTTATTTATCCTATATACATTTTTTTTTTTAAAGAATACGTGCATTGCCCCCCCGTTTAAAACACATAACTCCTGTTTAATATTCCAATAATATTCAAACAATTCCCAGACTCCAAATCTTAAAATATATTATTTTCACTAACTCACCTTCAGAAAGCGTCATTAGGAGGGATTCACGGATGATCTTTTATCTGTCCTGGGCTGTTGGCCTGGTGTTTGAAATTAGGGTACGGCCGTGCGAACAGAGTGGAAAGTATCTGTTTTCCCTAGACTCGTTCCGCGGTCGTGTCCCTGACGAGAGATAGTACGGAATGAGTTTACAGAGCATGGGGTGACGTTTTTTCGGGCGATATCCTGTATGCCATAAAATGGGTCTGGAGTACCCCAGAATGTTTTAGAGAGGCAGTGAACTAAAGCAACAGGAGGGGATGTCGAGACATTATGTCTGCAGGTATTGCATTTATGTTTCATTGCACCTCAGGGGCAGCAGCTTGGTGGGGTGTCCGATGTAAATTTATAGACCGGGGTGGGGGGACCGTTAGTATATGCGCTGATTAGAAATAACATTGTTTTAACCCCAAGGGTTGGTCTAGACATATTGTATTCTTTCTGGGGTGTTTGACTTTTTATCCCCCACGTCCTCTGGGGTGAGAAATTCGGATTTGAAAGACATGTGTGTTAATGAATCGAAAGTGCTTAAGGTATAGGGGGCAGCATTTTCACTTTCGGATAATTAGCGTGCCCAATTTCAACTTCCTGCTACTCATGCCAGGAATATAAGATATGCATATTATTAGTAGATGTGGATAGAAAACACTGTTTGAATCATGTCTGTGAGTATAACAGAACTTATGTAGCAGGCAAAACCCCGAGGACTAACTGTTCAGATTTTTGTTTTTTTGCCTCTGACTGTTCCGAGTTATCTTTTCCCTGAGATATTTCATAGGAACCTGTTATCAGTTCCTACCGCTTCCACTGGATGTCACAAGTCTTTGGAATTTGGTTGAGGTTATTAATTTGTGCAACGAAGAAGAACATCCTGGAACAACGTTACACTATTGAGAGTTGCGCAAGACGTAAAAAGGAGCATGGTTTGTTTACTTGCTGTATTGAACACAGATAGCCCCGTCTACAATTTGATTAAAAATACCTAAAGTTGTATTACAAAAGTAGTTTGAAATATTATGGCAAAGTTTATAGGCAACTTTTGAAATGTTTTGTAGTGACGTTGCGTTTTTTGGCAGCTGTTTTTTTCTGGATCAAAAGTGTCAAATAAATTGACATTTGGATATATATGGACGGAATTAATCGAACAAAAGGACCAATTGTGATGTTTATGGGACATATTGGAGTGCCAACAAAATAAGCTCGTCAAAGGTAATGCATGCTTTATATTTTATTTATGCGTTCTGTGTAGCGCCTGCAGGGTTGAAATATGCTACTCTCTTTGTTGACATTGTGCTATCATCAGATAATAGCTTCTTATGCTTTTGCCGAAAAGCTTTTTAAAATCTGACACGTTGGGTGGATTCACAACGAGCGTAGCTTTAATTGAGTATCGTACACGTGTGATTTAATGAATGTTTGATTTTGATATCATTATTTGAATTTGCCGCGCTGCATTTTCCCTGTTTTTTTTTTCTCCAAGTGGGATGCAAGCGTCCCCTATACCATAAGAAGTTAAGAGATGCCGACAAACTTTTTGATGGGGGGTAGGCAGATATCTGTACATACAGTTTGCATGACATTGCAAACCTTGGTTTCAAACGACCCCTACAGAGACACACACCCCCACCCCTTTTGTTTTTGAAACACACACTCCTCCTGGCCCGGCACACGCACACCCGTGCACGCACACGGCTTTTCAGAAATTATTTTTCTCAGAGACATGCATGATGATAGAGCGAAAAGACAGAGCCCCTTAGTTAAAAGGTGAGATACAATATTAAAAGCATTTATTTAATTCAAAATATTTAGTACATACAGTTTAAAACCTGTTATAATTAATTAACCCTTTTACTATTCTTTTCTTACAGATATAGGGCTTGGTTAGCCCTGACCTGCATCCGTTTCCAATTCACCAATGCCAAGACAGGCTCTCTTACATGCTCCATCAAAGCTCCGTAAGTTTTCACTCCAGGGGTAGATCATCAGTCGGGCATGTGGATCCTGGGAATGTCTTAAGGATAGACGCGGCCAGCGCCATAATTGTTCACTATTTTGGAAAAGACTGTCCAGCTTATTCATAAGGGTTATGAATATGGGATAATCAATCCATTTAAAGCTAAACACTGGCATAAAAAGTTTACATCCTTGAATGCTTTGGAAAATACATATGAAATGACAGATTTCGTCGCATTTGCACTATTAAATTGTTCACATGCTAAAATTGTCACTTTGGACTCTATACGCCATTGAAGCGATTCTTAGGGCCTTCAGATCACTGCGTCCGCAGACCAGTTCTTCCACTGCATATCCGGGGAGAGTTGTACCACTCAGGGCCTGTTCAATTTGACAGAGTGCAAGCCTTTTCTTAAGCCATTCTCTCATCCGCAGCGCAGGAGAAAAACTCTCGGGTTTTGCCTGATAAAGGGGTTTGGGGCCGCTGTCTGTGAATATCTTAACCGTAGATTCCTCAGGTTGGAATATGTAAGACATATGTCCCTCACTCGTAACCAAAACTCCTTTAAAACATTCTGGAGTCTCACACAAAACTTCCTCAAGGCTTTTGTCATTGGGTGCATGACAAGAGATGCATAGCACCCCGAGAATTGGCCTATTCGACATAATTGTCTGTTTAATATTCAGGGTTTTATTTTTAAAATCTTGTTTAGTGTTCGGGCCGCATGTCTTGTTCTGGGCTTTATTTATAATGCGTCTGTTCAAACACCCCCCCCCCCCCAGTTCAAAGAGGTCCCTAGACATCAATCATCATGACAACTTCAAAGGAATAGATGCAATATATGCATAAATTAGCACACCCTCTAACGCGTGAGAACCGGAAAAGGATGCCCACATATGGGCATAAGCACGTGATAAGTTCCCACCCGGATGTCCTGACAGGATGGGCATGCACACGTCATCCGGACATCGGGTCATAAATCAAACGTTTGACGTGTGCCGCCTACTTTATTCTCTCTGACTTGTATTTGTTAAACAAGCACCTTATTAACTGCACAAGCACCACAAACCCTGTTGTTTTGACAATAAGCAATAAATCACTGATATTGATTTGGGGGGGAAATCAGGTTGTACGTGCTGTTGAAACGAACACAACTAAACAAAAACACATGGAAATGGGAGATATCTTTTACCTCACTGGTTAGAGGACAACCTGCAGAAGTCAGTCAGCTACATTTTGGAGTGATGCATTTAAATGTAGGGGTGGCTAAACAAAGGAACACAACACTTATTTGTCATCACTCATCGATATCATATTGAAATAAATTATGCGAGAGGGGGGAGATGAGGTTGCACATCCTGTTAAAACCAACACAGCAAAAACCACACGGAATCTGGGAATAATCTATACATCACTGGTTAGAAGACAATTTGTAGAAAACAACCAGCTACATTTTGAATGGTTTCATTTTGATTCTAGTGGGTCACCAACATGGTAAGTGTAACAACTCTTTTTTAGTTAGTCACTTTTTGTTAAATCTCATAAATAGTACTCTTTCAATTCAGAACCTGGAATTTTCCCCTGAGGCTAAAATCAATAGAACAGAAGGCAAACATTTAGGGTTCTACATTCTGACATTCATTAAAATACTCCTACTACAATGTTAAAAACATTCTACATTGAGACATTATTTCATTGATATCATGAAAAACTCCATGTATTTTCTGATGTTTAATCAGAGATCTTATATCAGAGTATTTCAGAGTATTTCTTCCCCTATTGAGCACAGCTATGAGATTTCTCTACTGTGTGTGTTCTCTGGTGTGATACTAGGCTGTTTAGCCAAGCAAATCTGGTCACACAATGGCTACAGCTGTATTGTTTCTCTCCTGTGTGTATTCTCTGGTGTATAGTGAGATAGCTAGATGTAGAAAAACTCTTCCCACATTGTTCACAGCTATAAGGTTTCTCTCCTGTGTGTGTTCTCTGGTGTGTCTTCAGACAGCCAGATGTACCAAAACTCTTTCCACATTGATCACAGCCATAAGGTTTCTCTCCTGTGTGTGTCCGCTGGTGTACTATCAGGCTGTTTAGCTGAGTAAAACTCTTCCCACATTGATTACAGCTATATGGTTTCTCTCCTGTGTGTGTTCTCTGGTGTATAGTTAGATAGCTAGATGTAGAAAAACTCTTCCCACATTGAGTACAGCTATATGGTTTCTCTCCTGTGTGTGTTCTCTGGTGTATAGTGAGAACGCTAGATGTAGAAAAACTCTTCCCACATTGATCACAGCTATAAGGTTTCTCTCCTGTGTGTGTTCTCTGGTGTAATATCAGGCTGTCTGGCTGAGTAAAACTCTTCCCACAATGAGTACAGCTATATGGTTTCTCTCCTGTGTGTGTCCTTTGGTGTATAGTTAGATAGCTAGATGTAGTAAAACTTTTCCCACAATGATCACAGCTATATGGTTTCTCTCCTGTGTGTGTTCTCTGGTGTATAGTTAGATAGCTAGATGTCGTAAAACTCTTCCCACATTGATTACAGCTATAAGGTTTCTCTCCAGTGTGTATTCTCTGGTGTGATTTCAGGGTTTGTAGCCGAGTAAAACTCTTCCCACATTGATCACAGGCAAAAGGTTTCTCTCCTGTGTGAATTCTCAGGTGTATTTTAAGTTCTGATGAAGATTTGCAACTTTTCCCACAGTGAGAGCAGTGGTGAGATTTCTTCCCTGTGGATCTCTGCTGGTGTTTATTGAGATGTTCTGAACTGGAGAGACTCTTCTCTGCCTCGTCAGTATCATGAGGTTGTTGAGGCTCCCAAGAGGATGCAAGATTGTCACGTCTCTCTCCTGTGTGAACAACAAAGTCAGACAGATGGTTAAAGCCCCACAACAGCAGAAATCCATTGTTTATTTGAGGTAAAAGGTGATGCCCAGAGCATACCCATGCAGTTTCACATGATTAGTAACATTGATGATTGTAGGCTAGAAATAAGTTGTCGAAATCCTAAGCAGTGTGCCAGACGACTTTTGGTCTCCAATATAGGCCCCTTTCTGTGTTTGCTAAAATTGGCGCACAAGGGTAATGCGCACACAATTTGGTTGTAGAAACTCCTCCCTGCTAATGAGGAAACCGATAGTTATGGATGTAGTATATCTGCCTGGAGCAAAAATGGTGAGCGAAGATTTTAGTTTTTCACAAGGTATTCTGAATATTACAGCGCACCATCAGCGCAAGATCAGGAGTGCTACTCAAGGAGACTCACATTAACTTCTTATGGCTGGGGGCAGTATTGAGTAGCTTGGATGAATAAGAGTAAACTGCCTGCTACTCAGTACCAAAAGCTAAGCTATGCATATTATTAGTATATTTGGATAGAGAACACTGAAGTTTCTAAAACTGTTTGAATGATGTCTGTGAGTATAACAGAACTAATATAGCAGGCAAAAACCTGAGAAAAACTCCAACCAGGAAGTGGGAAATCTGAGGTTTGTAGTTTTTCAACTCTTTTCCTATCGAATACACAGTGTCTTTGGGGTCCTATTGCACTTCCTAAGGCTTCCACTAGATGGTAACAGTCTTTAGAACCTTGTTTGATGCTTCTACTGTGAAGTGGGGGTGAATGAGAGGGGATTGAGTCAGAGGTCTGGCAGAGTTTCATTAGTTGACCACGCACGTTCACGTGAAAGTTAGCTTGCTTTCCATTGCATTTCTACAGACAAAGGAATTCTCCGGTTGGAACATTATTGAAGATTTATGATAAAAACATCCTAAAGATTGATCCTATACATTGTTTGACAGGTTTCTACGGACTGTAACGGAAATGTTTGACTTTGTCTGCTCGCGTGTCATGAATTTGGATTACTGTGCTGAACGCGCGAACAAAATTGAGGTAAGGGGACATAAAATATGAACTTTATCGAACAAATCAAACATTTATTGTGGAACTGGGATTCCTGGGAGTGCATTCTGATGAAGATCATCAAAGGTAAGTGAATATTTATAATGCTATTTCTGACTTCTGTTGACTACACAACATGGCAGATATCTGTTTGGCTTGTTTTGGTCTCTGAGCGTTGTACTCAGATCATTGCATGGTGTGCTTTTTCGGGTAAAGCTTTTTTGAAATCTGACACAGCGGTTGCATTAAAGAGAAGTTTATCTTCAGTTCCATGTATAACACTTGTATTTTTATCAACATTTATGATGAGTATTTCTGTAAATTGATGTGGCTCTCTGCAAAATCACTGGATGTTTTTGGAACTACTGAACATAACGTGCCAATGTATACTGAGATGTTTTTTATATAAATATGAACTTTATCGAACAAAACATACATGTATTGTGTAACATGAAGTCCTATGAGTGTCATCTGATGAAGATCAAAGGTTAGTGATTAATTTATCTCTATTTCTGTTTTTTGTGACTACTCTTTGGCTGGAAAAATGGCTGTGTTTTATCTGTGACTAGGCACTCACCTAACATAATTGTTTGTGGTGCTTTCGCCGTAAAGCCTATTTGAAATCGGACAATGTGGTGAGATTAACAACATGTTTATCTTTAAAATGGTGTAAAATACTGGTGGAGTTTGAGGGTCACAGGGTTTGAGAATACTGGGATACTGTAATGTGTTGTCATTCTAAATGTCCTGAATAAAGGAAAATAGCTCTGTGTGTTGTACAATAGCCTATCCATCAAGGAACAGTTCTCTACACATTATGAATAATGTGTAATTATTTTAGAACCATGACCTTATCCATTTGGGTGTTGTCAATAAAGGTGACTCTCAGTTTGGATTTAAACGTAATGTAGCAAATCAACTACTTTACAGTTGGGTTTTTTCCACCTAATTTTATTTGTATTATTTATTTATTTAACCAGGTAGGCCAGTTGAGAACAAGTTCTCATTTACACCTGCGACCTGGCCAAAATACAAACATACAAACAACAACACAGAGTTACACATGCAATAAACAAACATACCGTCAATAACACAATAGAAAATAACAAATCTATATACAGTGTGAGCAAACGAGGTAAGATTAGGGTGGTAAGGCAATAAATAGGCCATAGTGGCAAAGTAATCACAATATACCAATTAGACACTGGAATGATAGATGTGCAGAAGATGAATGTGCAAGTAGAGATACTGGGGTGCAAAAGAGGAAGAAATAAATAAATACAGTATGGGGATGAGGTAGTTGGATGGGCTATTTACAGATGAGCTATGTACATGTGCGGTGATCTGTGAGCTGCTCTGACAGCTGGTGCTTAAAGTTAGTGAGAGAGATATGAGTCTCCAGCTTCAGTGATTTTTGCAGTTCGTTCCAGTCATTGGCAGCTTTATCTAGCAGAGACTTGTAGATGACCTGGAGCCAGTGGGTTTGGCGATGAGTATGAAGCGATGGCCAGCCAACGAGAACGTACAGGTTGCAGTGGTGGGTAATATATGGGGCTTTGGTGACAAAACGGATTGCACTGTGATAGACCGCATGCAATTTGTTGAGTAGAGTGTTGGAGGCTATTTTGTAAATGACATCGCCAAAGTCAAGGATCGGTAGGAAAGTCAGTTTTACGAGGGTAAGTTTAGCAGCATGAGTGAAGGATGCTTTGTTGCGAAATAGGAAGCAGATTCTAGATTTAATTTTGGATTGGAGATGCTTAATGTGAGTCTGGAAGGAGAGTTTACAGTCTAACCAGACACCTAGGTATTTGTAGTTGTCAACATATTCTAAGTCAGAACCGTCCAGGGTAGTGATGCTGGACGGGCGGGCAGGTGCGGGCAGCGAGCGGTTGAAGAGCATGCATTTAGTTTTACTTGCATTTAAGAGCAGTTGGAGGCCACGGAAGGAGAGTTGTATGGCATTGAAGCTCGTCTGGAGGTAAGTTAACACAGTGTCCAAAGAAGGGCCAGAGGTATACAGAATGGTGTCGTCTGCGTAGTGGTGGATCAGAGAATCACCAGCAGCGGATCAGAGAATCACCAGCAGCAAGAGCGACATCATTGATGTATACAGAGAAGAGAGTCTGCCCGAGAATTGAACCCTGTCATGGCTCACATCAACACCATCATCCCAGAAACCCTGGACCCACTCCAATTTGCATACAACCCTAACAGATCCACAGATGATGCAATCTCTATTGCGCTCCATACTGGCCTTTCCCACCTGGACAAAAGGAACACCTATGTGAGAATGCTATTCATTGACTACAGCTCAACATTCAACACCATAGTTTGGATTTATGGTTCCATAGTTCCCTCAAAGCTCATCAATAAACTAAGGACCCTGGGACTAAACACCTCCCTCTTCAACTGGATCCTGACCTTCCTGACGGGCTGCTCCTGGTGATGAGGGTAGGTAACAACACATGCACCACGCTGATCCTCAACACAGGGTCCCCTCAGGGGTGCGTGCTCAGTCCAGTCCTGTACTTCCTGTTCACTCATGACTGCATGGCCAGGAACAACTCCAACAACATCATTAAATTGCCGATGACACAACAGTGGTAGGCCTGACCACCGACAACGATGAGACAGCCTATAGGGAGGTTAGAAACCTGGCTGTGTATTTTAGCGCCTGGCAACGCAGACGCTTGTTGGCACGCTCGAGCAGTGTGGGTGCAATGATTGAATAACATGTATGTGTAAATAGATTGTGCAATGTTCGCGCAAATGACACATCTGGTTTCGGCAGCGTGTAAGTGGACGAGGGTGTGTCTTATAAGTGTTTGGACCGCTGCCAATATGTAGCCGCCTAACCTCAGAAAAGAAGAAGACATGGTAGGAACCAAAATGTTGGTAAGTGTTTCCAGGTGACCCTAATTAGATCTTGCATTGCATGTTCTTACTTCATGTAGCTGGCTAGCTAGCCAACATATTCATACTTGGCCTATTCTTCTCTGACAAGATACCGCTGCACAAACATGCTTATCTAGGCCTACACCAGCACTGGTACCAGGCAGTGTTAGTTAGCTACGTTTGAGCTGACTCTTAATACATTTAGCAAGCTAGCTAGCCCGCTAACTAGAAATTAGTCAAGTCAATAAACATTGGGTAGTTAGTTAGATAGAATATAGTTAACATACTGGCAAGTTTGATGTATAAGTAGCCAAGTAACGTTAGGTAGCTAGCTAACATACCAGTACATACTGCTGTAATGTTATGCTATGTGGTTCGTAAGGACAACGTAGCTAACAAACTATCAGCCAACATAACGTGTAAGGTAACTTATTTGAAAAGTCATTACTTTATTACATTGCTCAACATTTTCTTAACATTTGTCATAATTAGTTAAAGCAATGAATTTGTATCGGCTCTCGTCGGAGTTTGGCTGCATATTTTCGCCATTTTCTTCAAATTTGAAAAAGTTGTGAAGCCACGCCCATTTTCTGAAGAACTGCATTATGGGCCCTAAAAGTACAGAAATAGTGTCCACTGCATGTATAGTACTAGTATAGTATCTATAGTACTGCATGTATACTTCGTATTTTGGCGAATGACATCCAGGAACATTTGGCATTCTAACTGTATCCATATTTTGACAAATAAGGGAAAGAGAATAAGGGGATATCTAGTCAGTTGTCCAACTGAATGTTTTCAACTGAAAGATGTCTTCCGCATTTAACCCAAACCCTCTGAGTTGCTTAATCGACATCCACGTCTTCGGCGCCCGGGGAACAGTTGGCTAACAGCCTTGTTCAGGAGCAGAACGACAGATTTTTACCTCGTCAGCTTGGGGATTCGATCCAGCAACCTTCCGGTTACTGGCGTAAAGCTCTAACCACTAGGCTACCTGCCGCCTTAATAAGCATACACAATCAATTTACGTCAAAAATAGTGCAGTTAGTATGAGTATTCAAAAACAGCTCAGGTCTCTGGGCTGCCATTTTGTTTCTGTTTAAATCCTAGATTGGCCCTTTAGCAAAGCCACAACAATAAACCAATCTGCAGTTCAAACAATAACTAAACTAATTCCACCACAGGTTTGGTAATAAGATGATAGTGGGGCTGGAGAAATGTAACTACTCTCAAATTCATAGACAGACCTGTGGATGGAAGGGACTGACCATCCATGATATCAACATTATAGTTTTAACCATGTTGAGGCTATACAGTGTTGATTTACATTGTTTCTAAACATCGGAGTAAAAAAAGCTTATTTGGTGTTCTGATGGGGTATAACAGTTGAACTAAGCTCATGAGGCATGTGTTATATTATTCAAGAATCAATGGAAAGAAAGAAATAATTTAAATGTAGCAATTGCATATTTCCCCTTTAACACCACAACTGCCTCTGTTTTTAAGACAGTACTTACTAGTGTTAATCAGGGCCCGGTTTCCCAAAACCATCTTACGGCTAAGTTTACTGTTAGAACAATTGGATGCCTTAAGATGCGTTTGAAAAACAGGGCCCAGATATTCAGTTTCCTCCTCCTCGTTTTTTGATGTGACAGTCGTCTCCCCCTCCTCCTCTTTCACTCCAAAAACTGCATCCTCCTCTCTCTCTGCCTCCTCTTCTTTTACTGTAACTTCCTCCTCCTCTTTCACTCTGAACTAGTCTTCCTCTTCTTTCACTGAAACGTCTTTCACTTCTTCTTTCACTGTAACAGCCTCACCCTCTACTTGTTTTTGTATTGTAACAGCCTCCTTTTCCTCAAGACCTTCTTTCGCCGTCCAGCAGGCCTCCTCTTCTTTAGCAAGAGAAGAGTAGCTTAGTGACCTCATGGTCAGAGATGTTAGCTAGCTAGGCTAGTGCTAACTTAACCAGCACACTAGCTGACTAATAACAGAAAAAATATATATATTTGTGTTCTGATGGGGTACGACAGTTGAACTAAGCTCATGAAGCATTTATAAGTGAATTCTTCAAGAAACCGATGGGTACATATCATTAATGTATACGTCCCAAAATGGATGTAACAACTGCTGATTGCCCCTTTAAGAGTACATATTGGGCTAATCTAATAGGAGATATTGAGGACTACAGTATTTCAGGCATTGTCATTGGATGCATTTGATCAATTGTTAACGTTTTGTTGATGGTCCACTCTTGATGTTCTACACGTTACAGTGAAGCTTCAGCCATTCCTACAGAACAACATCAAAGTGTAGAACCCCTTTCCTGCATATTGGTTCAACGACTGCAGAGACGGTACTTACTGGTGTTAAACATATCTCCAACCTCCTCTTCTTCCTCCAATGTGACAGTCATCTCCCCCTCCTCCTCTTTCACTCGAGAAACTGAATCATCCTCTTCTTTTACTATAACATCCTCCTCCTCTTTCACTCTGAACGCGTCTTCCTCTTCTTTAACTGAAACGTCTTTCTCTTCTTCTTTCACGGTAACAGCCTCACCCTCTACTTGTTTTTGTATTGAAACAGCCTCCTCTTCCACGAGAGTTTCTTTCTCCGTCCAGCAGACCTCATCTTCTTTATCAGGAGGAGAGTAGCTTAGTGAGCTCATGGTCGGGGATGTTAGCTAGCTAGCATTAGCGACTAGCCTAGTTCTAAGCTAGCTTAGCAAACCAGCTAGCTGACAAACAACGTAAATATATAATTGCATACGCCAACAAGTTCATACGAGAGAAGTATGTTTAATACAGAGCGACTAATATACACCAAAACAGTGTAAAGAGTGTGAATGTTGTAGCTATGTTTTCTAGAAAGCTACCGAGGTGTCTGACTAGCTGTTGTTGTTGAGGAGCGGCCCGTCCACTAGATCATACGTCACACTGGTAGCGTCGCCTGAACCTAAAAGACGCACATCGCCATTTGCTGACTGGAGTGGGCAACGCAGCTGAGGAACCAAAAGTTTATTTTTAATTTATTTCATAAAGGTTTAATATTATATTATGTCGTTCAAAGAAAAGCATGTGTTGATTGATTCGTGTTTAATGAGTAAGAATTTAAAACAAACTTTACACCCACTAAATATTTGCATTGAACCATACTTCTGACATGCATAATTTTGACCCCAGAGGCATATCTTTTATCATAGCCAAAATGTGGTTTATTCAATTCTTCCAATTTTTCATGACTTTGTCAATCAACTTGTTCTTAATAAATCTAAATCGTGGTTTAGTGTTTCTGTATCAATATGGACTTTTAACAAATTCAAATCCTTTGGAGTCATGTTGACCTCAACCAAAAGCACCTTTGATAAATAGGTTGTTTATTTCAAATCAAAATCAAATTTTATTGGTCACATACACGTGTTTAGCAGATGTTTTTGCGGGTGTAGTGAAATGCTTGTGTTTCTAGCTCCGACAGTGCAGTAATATCTAACAATTTCACAACATATACCCAATACACACAAATCTAAGTATTTGAATCTAGGTTTCTCTGTAGACATGATCCATCCCACCAGAGGGTGGAGGGGCTCCTGTATCAGTGGTTTTGACCAGATAGACACCTGCAGACACACAGTATAGTGCCTCACATGTACTCTCCTAAGATTGGACTTTTCTATACCACGTATCAGGTGACTGTATACAAAACTGCCAATGGTAGAAAACTCTGCCAGTGGTATACAGTGCATTCGTTAGCACTCCACCAATCAGTCCTTTATTGTAGAGAGGCCAGACGGAAGCCACTCCTCAGTAAAAGGCACATGACAGCCAGCTTGGAGTTTGCCAAAAGGCACCTAAAGGAACCTCAGATCATGAGAAACAAGATTCTCTGGTCTTATTAAACCAAGATTGAACCCTTTGGCCTGAATGCCAAGCGTCACATCTGGTGTAAAACTCACACTTAAAAAGATGAGAGAGGCCTGTAATTTTCATCATAGGTACACTTCAACTATGACAGACAAAATGAGAAAGAAATTCCAGAAAATCACATTGTAGGATTTTTAATGAATTTATTTGCAAATAATGGTGGAAAATAAGTATTTGGTCACCTACAAACAAGCAAGATTTCTGGCTCTCACAGACCTGTAACTTCTTCTTTAAGAGGCTCCTCTGGCCTCCACTCGTTACCTGTATTAATGGCACCTGTTAGAACTTTTATCAGTATAAAAGACACCTGTCCACAACCTCAAACAGTCACACTCCAAACTCCACTATGGCCAAGACCAAAGAGCTGTCAAAGGACACCAGAAACAAAATTGTAGACCTGACCAGGCTGGGAAGACTGAATCGGCAATAGGTAAGCAGCTTGGTTTGAAGAAATCAACTGTGGGAGCAATTATTAGGAAATGGAAGACATACAAGACCACTGATAATCTCCCTCGATCTGGGGCTCCCGCAAGATCTCACCTCGTGGGGTCAAAATGATCACAAGAACGGTGAGCAAAAATCCCAGAACCACACGGGGGGACCTAGTGAATGACCTGCAGAGAGCTGGGACCAAAGTAACAAAGCCTACCATAAGTAACACACTACGCCGCCAGGGACTCAAATCCTGCAGTGCCAGATGTTTCCCCCTGCTTAAGCCAGTACATGTCCAGGCCCGTCTGAAGTTTGCTAGAAAGCATTTGGATGATCCAGAAGAAGATTGGGAGAATGTCATATGGTCAGATGAAACCAAAATATAACTTTTTGGTAAAAACTCAACGTGTTGTGTTTGGAGGACAAAGAATGCTGAGTTGCATCCAAAGAACACCATACCTACTGTGAAGCATGGGGGTGGAAACATCATGCTTTGGGGCTGTTTTTCTGCAAAGGGACCAGGACGACTGATCCGTGTAAAGGAAAGAATGAATGGGGCCATGTATTGTGAGATTTTGAGTGAAAACCTCCTTCCATCAGCAAGGGCATTGAAGATGAAATGTGGCTGGGTCTTTCAGCATGACAATGATCCCAAACACACCACCTGGGCAATGAAGGAGTGGCTTCGTAAGAAGCATTTCAAGGTCCTGTAGTGGCCTAGCCAGTCTCCAGATCTCAACCCCATAAAAAATCTTTGGAGGGAGTTGAAAGTCCGTGTTTCCCAGCAACAGCCCCAAAACATCACTGCTCTAGAGGAGATCTGCATGGAGGAATGGGCCAAAATACCAGCAACAGTGTGTGAAAACCTTGTGAAGACTTACAGAAAACGTTTGACCTCTGTCATTGCCATTAAAGGGTATATAACAAAGTATTGAGATAAACTTTTGTTATTGACCAATTACTTATTTTCCACCATAATTTGCAAATAAATTCATTAAAAATCCTACAATGTACAAATGTTTTCTCATTTTGTCTGTCATAGTTGAAGTGTACCTATGATGAAAATTACAGGCCTCTCTAATCTTTTTAAGTGGGAGAACTTGCATAATTGGTGGCTGACTAAATACTTTTTTGCCCCACTGTATGTGTATGTTTTGTATTGTTTATCAAATAAAATAAAATAAAAATTCCAATGCAAAGTAACACCTCACAGTTCAATTTTTGGAGTTATTACATAAAACCAATCAGAATTCAGAAGAATGCTAAAGTCAGGTGTGATGTAATATGGAGGACCAGCCTATCCCTATGATGTAAAACTACAACAGAAATAACTTAAAATGTAGAACTTTAAATTAAACCAATAATTTGTGCTCATGACTTGACTGATTAAAGTAAACCACAGTTGTGGAAACACATAACGCCATCTAACCAAAAATCAAATAATGTTAGCTATATGCAGTTATCTTAGCCAGCCAGCTAACGTTAGCTATTTAGCCAACTAGCTATTAGCCTAACCAGCGTAGCCAACCAGCACGTTTATGGTCAGCGAGACCAACTACCGGAGACCAGTTAGAACCCAACTAACAGTAAACCAAGGTGGAAAAAGTTAAACTACTCCCGTAGTCTAATTCACAGAAAACATGCTGAAAAGTAGTGATGGGGAAACAAAGCTTTCTGAAGCACTGGCTCTTTCCAGCCAATTGTGTCACAATATGTTCATTACTCAAGGCTTTGAGCGACACAGAATTTAGAACAGCCACATTATTATAGATGAAGTCCCGCAGCGTAGCCTTTATGTCATCTACTAAACCACTGGCCGTGTTCGAGAGCATCAAATCCATGCTGCGTTGTGGGTAAACGGTGACCGGCTGACTGATTTATAAATAATAATGAGTAGTTATTTATGATGCAAGGTGATTTGTAAATTAGTCAGTCAGCAGCCACCTGCAGTGTCGAACGAGCCCAATACCAAACCACTCAGGTGTTCGACTAAATGATTATTCAGATGTCATTGATCACGTGCTGCTGATATAGTGACACTGCTTTGAATTATACCGCTTAGCGATTTCAGTACGTGCCTCATAGCTCCAGTCTCAAACTTAACCCCGTTCCTGCTGAGGTCTGCTGGATGGAGAAAGAAGCTCTCCTGAAAGAGGAGGAGGAAGAGGAGGCTGTTACAATACAAAAACAAGTAGAGGGTGAGGCTGTTACAGTGAAAGAAGAAGAGAAAGATGTTTCAGTTAAAGAGGAGGATGACGATGTTTCGGTGAAGGAAGAGGAGGGGGAGATGACTGTCACATCGAAAAATGAAGAAGAGAAGGGAACTGGATATGTGGGCCCGGTTTCCCAAACTCATCTTAAGGTATCCAATGGTTCTAATGATGAACGGGCCCTGATTAACACTAGTAAGTACTGTCTTAAAAACAGATGCACAAACTCTGCGGTTGTTAAACTGATGTGTGATGTTAAAGGGGAAATTTGCTATTGCTACAACCATATTTTGACTTTTAAATTCTTTATTTATAGGCATGGATTCTTGAAGAATATACCACATGCCTCATGAGCTTAGTTCAACTGTTTACCCCATCAGAACCCCAAATAAGCTTTTTTTACTCCAATGTTTAGGAACAATGTAAACCAACACTGTATAATGTTGATATCATGGATGGTCAGTCCTTTCATCTATAGGTCTGTCTATGTATTTGAGAGTATTTACATTTCTCAAGCCCCATCCATCATTATTACCAAAACAGTGGTGGAATTACAGCTTTGTTGTTGGTTGAATTGCAGATTTGTTGATTGATTGTTGTGTGGCTTTTTTAAAAGGGCAACCTAGTTTTTAAACAGCAACAAAATGGCTGCCTAGAGTCCTGAGCAGTGTTAGAATACTCATACTAACCACACTATTTGTGATGTTAATTGAGTATATAGTATGCTTATTGGTCATAGTATGATGTAGTTAGTATACCAAAAGTTCCCGGATGTCGTACTAAATTCGCCAAAATATGACGCAGTACTTTAGGGCCCATAATGCAATTCTTCAGGAAACGGGCGTGGCTTCACATCGTTTTCAGATTTGAAGAAAATGGAGGAAAATATGCAGCCGAAGTCCAACGAGAGCCAATACAAATTAACTGCTTTAAGTAATTATGACAAATGTTGAGCAATGTGTAATAACATATTAAACCATGTAATGACGCATTCACTGACTGTTGTCTGCCTGGGCTTAACCATGCAATTTTGGCTTGTACTCTGTGTTATACCTTCCTCATCTCTCTGTTTCTCAATATACCAACTGCACGGGAAACCCCCACAGGGTGGCGGAATAAGATGAACACACTGAAAACTCATAAATATACACACACTCAAAACCCTTTGGGATGGGCTCCAAAGACAAAGAACTCTGTCAAGAACCAATGGGATACTGACACCAGGCTGGAGAGGACTGTCTATCACCTACGAACAACCTACCAGGAGCCAGGACTACCAGAATCTACCTACGTCATTTCAATGTATAAATGAATTGCACAAATATGTTTTAGCCCTCTTTTTCCGAAAGCTCCCTAAGGGTTGGACGAATAGGAGCCGTGCAGCACGTTTTGCCAGATATTATTACGCTTGAATAAACGGCCTTTAATATACCGTATCCGCCTTGTCCAGAGTCTCATCTTGGTCTCGTTTCTCCAATAACTAATCATTAACAAATGTAATAATGTGATGACTTTACAAATAAGTTACACGTTATGTTAGCAACACTATCCTTACAAAATGCATAGCATATCTTTATAGCAGTATGTACCAGAATGTGAGCTAGCTACCTAACGTTAGTTGGCTACTTATACATCAAACTTGCCCGTATAGTAACTATATTCTAATTAACTACCCAATGTTTATTGACTTGATTAGAGAGCAGAATTACTGATGAATTTAATAAAGCTCAACACCCGTTGAATATGCCCGGTGTCAGTCAACATCTGCAAAAAAGCTCAAATTAAATTGTTGTCAGCAACACAGTTAGTCACCAACCCTCTGGATAACATGAAAACAGCCTAACCAGCTCTGCTAGGGCAAGTAAAATGGTAAGAGTGAGGTTTTCTCTGATTTGTGTCTAGCAAGCTATCCAACGTTAGCCAGTTAGCTTGGGTGCTTTACTGTCATTGTGAGGTCAGAACGCTTAGATCGACCCTACTCCTCAGCCATATAGTATTTGTTTACAAACAGTGGCCTTATACAAGCTAATGTTTTGGTTTCTGGTGGGGTAATACGGTTGAAACATTTGAGGCATTTCTAAGTTATATTCTTCAAGAATCAATGGTTACATAGTAAATGGGTCTTTCTATAACTGCCAGTGTAGATTTCCTGTGGGGGTCAAATTGTTAGAGCTGTTGATAAGTCATTGTATAATATTCTGGCAATTATTTTCATGCCATTACGTTAAAGGTGAAAGATTGTCTTTTCTTAGTAAGGTGTTGCTCAAATAATGTTAGCTGCTAATCGCTAGTTAGCGGGCTAGCTAGCTTGCGAAATTTATTAAGAGTCAGAGCAAACGTAGCTAGCTAATACTGCCTGGTACCAGTGCTGGTGTAGGCCTAGATAAGCATGTTTGTGCAGCGGTATCTTATCAGAGAGGAGTAAGCAAAGTATGAATATGTTGGCTAGCTAGCCGGCTACATGAAGTAATAAAACATGTAATGTAACATCTAATTAGGGTCACCTGGAAACACTGCCCAACACTTTGGTTCCTACCGTGTCTTCTTCTTCTCTGAGGTTTATTGTCAGACTACACTCATCAGGTGTATTGCTGCCACCTACTGTACGGGGTTGTAAAAAATAACTAAAATGCCCCAAAAAATTGGGATTAACAAATCATACTAATTACGTCAAATAAAATAAAACACGACCCAAATTCACTCCACTACCCTGAATTTCAAACAAAAATGGGACTATTCAGATCCCTACACAGGTTCAGGAACCTGGGAGGGGGGAACGTCTTCATTCAGTACTCTCTGTAACATTTAGTCTGTGAAGTCCTGGAGATCCAGAAATCCATTTTCCATTAGTTTATTATTAATGCAATTTATCACTGCGGCAGTAAGGGCAATGCAAATGCTATTTTGTTGTCGAAACTCCTCCATGCTAATGCGGAAACTGCTAGTTTTGGACAAAGGTTACTAATAATTTATTAATGCAATGTATCACTTGCTCTATAAACACAACAAAGTCCAACTCTTTCACTATTAGTCTGTTGGGATCCTTCGCCTGCATGTCTTCACTGCAGACTGTGGGACATGAACTACCTTCTCCTCTCTACTCCTTCTGCTATTTTCACTGCCTCCACATAGGACACCTGCTGGATGGGCCTGATCATCTTGGCTACTGTGACATCCTTCATCCGTACAGGGCACTCCGGGAACTCGGGAACGTGATTCCCATCACAATTACAACATGCTTCATCTGACTACGACATATTTATTCCTTCGACAAACACTTGCCACATGTACAAACTTTTTTACAATTGTAACACTGCAGCGGCTTCTGTATATCTCACTTACCCAGGTTTTACATAAGATTGGAGAACCACTTCACCAAACCACAGTAAAACCTTCCGTCTATCATTCATTTTAATCAACGTGCGTCTACCTGAAATGTTTAACTAAACCACACAAAGCTTTCTCCTTTTGCGCTGTTGACACACAATCAGAATCATACCGCTCCTGGTCACTCGAACCGATTCCACTTTACCCAATTCATCCTTCACCATCTTTGAGACCGTTAACAGGTCACCCACAAAAACATCCTTGCTGATGATTCCCACTCTGACCCTAAACTGCTGTTCATTACCAACTTTAGCACTTTTCACTCCACTGTTCTTCACCATCGTCCACTCACTCTCACCAACTGTACTCACTCCAAGAGAATCCCACAATGCTTCCTCCATTGCTCCTCAAGTCATCCCCCGGACTCCCTTGCCCTGTGCTGTGAAAGATGTGAGAGTTTGTGTTCTCAAAGTAGCACCTATATTGTTCTCATTCCAGCACATCTGTTGCTTCACCAACTTTTTCTCCCTTTTGTCTGCACTACTTGCTGTCATTTCCCTTCCTGATTTCCCTGTCTTGGATGTCTCCACCATGCTCCTACTCTGTCAGTAATTCCTCCCTGGTTTATTAATTGGTAGTCATGTCAAACAACAATATATTCAAGGTGCTGCACATTCTATTCCAAATCTAGAATTAGAATCGTCATTATGTTTCCATAATTTCAACAGTTCACCAGTTAACTAAGCCTATAATGTGGACACCAAGGATGTGGATACCAAGGAACTTGAAGCTCTCAACCTGGTCCACTACAACCCCTTCGATGAGAATGGGGGTTTGCTCAATGTTTAGTCCCAGGTTACTTAGCTTAGTGATGAGCTTTGAGGGCACTATGGTGTTGAACGCTGAGCTGTAGTCGATAAATAGCATTCTCACATGGGTGTTCCTTTTGTTCAGGTGGGAAAGGGCAGTGTGGAGTGCAATAGAGATTGCATCATCTGTTGGGGCGGTATGCACATGGGAGTGGGTCTAGGGTTTCTGGGATAATAGTGTTGATGTGAGCCACGACCAGCCTTTCAAAGCACTTCATGGCTACAGACGTGAGTGCTACGGGTCGGTAGTCATTTAGGCAGGTTAACTTAGTGTTCTTGGGCACAGGGACTATGGTGGTCTGCTTGAAACATGTTGGTATTACAGACTCAGACAGGGGATGAAAATGTCATGGAAGACCCTTGCCAGTTGGTCAGCGCATGCTTAGAGTACACGTCCTGGTAATCCGTTTGGCCCTGTGGCCTTGTGAATGTTAACATGTTTAAAGGTCTTACTCACATCGGCTGCGGAGAGTGTGATCACAAAGTCGTCCGGAACAGCTGATGCTCTCATGCATGTTTCAGTGTTACTTTCATCAACGCGAGCATAGAAGTGTTTTAGCTCGTCTTGTACGCTCGTGTCACTGGGCAGCTATCGTCTGTGCTTCCCTTTGTAATCTGTAACAGTTTGCAAGCCCTGCCACATCCGATGAGGGTCGGAGCCGGTTTTCAAGGGGTATATCAATCTCCCCAGGGTAGCAGTAATACGTTGAGAGATTTGTCCACAAAGGGTTTCCCCTCCCATAGGTGGCTCATTATTGGGATTCATTGCTGATTCCTACCTGAAGCTCACTATGAAGTGCCTAGTGATACAGGTAAAGGGCCCTGTTGGAGATTGGTGGTTGGTGGTGGAGTCGAGGGAACAAGCAGGGTTGGACACGGCCATGTTATTATCCCACACAGTCTCTGTGGTTCATATGAACCCCGTTCCTGGGAATTAGTTTTGATTACAAATCGTCCCAGTCTGTTACCACAGAAGGGGTCCGTTTGTCTCATTTCCAGCTAGGTTACGAGGCGCTTTGTCATTTCCAGAGTCAGTTTATTTTGGTACTGTCCATATGTAGCTTGTTTTTGGTCACAGAATGGCTGAATAAGTGCAACATTTTACCTGGAGCTAACTATGCAGAGCATAGCACATGTCAAATGACTTTAGCTTCCCTCCAGGCCTGAGGGCACAAGATATGGAAAAAAGGAGTGGCAATATAGTCCGCTATTATCCTCAGTAATTTTCCATCTAGATTGTCAGACCCTGGTGGCTTGTCATTGTTGAAAGACAACTATTTTTTCACCTCTTCCACACTGACTTTACGGAATTCTAAATTACAATGCTTGTCTTTCATAATTTGGTCAGATATACTTGGATGTGTAGTGTCAGCATTTGTTGCTGGTGTGTCATGCCTAAGTTTACTATCTTGCCAATGAAAAAAATCATAAAAGTAGTGGGCTTTGATGAATGAGCCATCTGATTCAGTTAATGATGGAGCAGAGTTTGCCTTTTTTCCCAAAATTGTATGTAAGGTTCTTCAAAGCTTTTTATTATCATTCTTTGTCATTTATCTTTATTTCATTGTGTCGTTTCTTCTTTTTATTCAGTTCAGTCACATGATTTCTCAATTTGCAGGATGTTTGCCAATCAGTTGTTCAGCCAGACCTATTTGCCATTATTTTTCCCTCATCCTTCTCAACCACACCATTTTTCAATTCCTCGTCAATCCACTGGGATTTAACAGCTTTTACAGTCAAAACTGTCAAAGTATTGTCTGTGAGTATAACAGAACTGATATTGCAGGCGAAAATCAAACCAGGAAGCGGTTTCTATTTTGAAAGCTCCATGTTCCATAGCCTGCCTTCGCTCCATTTAAAGGGATATCAACCGGATTCCCTTTCCTATGACTTCCCCATGTTGTGAACAGTCTTTACACATAGTTTCAGGCTTTAATTTAGAAAAATTAGCGACAAAGATCAGATCACGTCAGAGGTTTGGCAGGGTCACCAGCAGCGCTTTTCGTGCGCAACAGAGTGTGTCAACCATTTTCCCTCTCAATCCTACTGAAGAAACTACAGTCCTCTTGACATCTTATTGATTATTTATTAAATAAAACAGCTTGAGTGCCATTACTTTTCCCTCATCCTTCTCAACCATACCATTTTTCAATTCCTCATCAATCCACTGGGATTTAACAGCTTTTACAGTCATTTTCTTAAAACCTCTTGAGACTAGGGTGCAGTATTTAGATTTTTGAATGAAAAACGTGCCCAAAAAGAAACTGCCTATTTCTCATGCCCATAATCTAGAATATGCATATAATTGTCAGATTAGGATATAAAACACACTAAAGTTTCCAAAACTGTCAAAATATTGTCTGTGAGTATAACAGAACTGATATTGCAGGCGAAAATCAAACCAGGAAGTGGTTTCTATTTAGAAAGCTCCATGTTCCATAGCCTGCCTTTGCTCCATTTAAAGGGATATCAACTGGATTCCCTTTCCTATGACTACCCCATGCTGTGAACAGTCTTTAGAAATAGTTTCAGGCTTTAATTTTGAAAAATTAGCGACAAAGATCAGATCATGTCAGAGGTTTGGCAGGGTGCCAGCAGCGTTTTTCGTGCACAACAGAGTGTGTCAGCCATTTTCTCTCTCAATCCTACTGAAGAAACTACAGTCCTCTTGACATATTATTGATTATTTATTAAATAAAACAGCTTGAGGATTGATTATAAAAACGTTCGACATGTTTCTCACGAACTTCACGGATACTATTTGGAATTTTTGTCTGCCTCGTTGTGACCGCTCGAGCCTGTGGGATTTCTGGACATACGGCGCCAACCAAATGGAGGTATTTTGGATATAAAAATAATCTTTATGGAACAAAGGGAACATTTATTGTGTAACTGGGAGTCTAGTGAGTGCAAACATCCGAAGATCATCAAAGGTAAGCGATTATTTTTTATTGCTTTCTGACTTTTGTGACCAATCTACTTTTATGCTAGGTGTTGTCGTGGCTAATCATTTCAAAATATGACACTTGCAAGAACCTGTGAATTCAATAATATACTTTTAATACAACGTATTACAAGCCGGAGTGGTTCGCGGAACACACACACTTTTTCAGAGCACTCGCTCTGATTTATACACATACAACATATGAGTCCATCCCACATGCAAATGAAGTTGCATCCCAATCTGTGCATCCTGCTTGTTCAGCCCAATAACGCCCATATCTGCTTTCCGTCAGATTATAATGGTGACAAGACCCTTGCTTTTTCCCTGCACTCAGCTTAATGCGTTCTTCTGTTTGTGTGTTATCTAGGGTCAGCAGACTATGTGTCTCCTCTGTTTTTAGCGTGCTCAGCTGTCCCATACTCTCATGGCCTCCTCTGGTCTCCTGTCCTATACAATAGACAATGCATTTTACAAGAATGGCAAATGCACTCTATAAGTGTATCTTTCTCTTGTGTTACAGTATTGTGTTCCTCCATATATGTACATCATTCTCCCATAGTGTATGTGCTTTTTTGTCTACTGAGATGTTCTTATATAAACGCTTGGATAGCTTTTTCCAAAAAGCTTTATTGAAATCTGACACGCCAGGTGGATTAACAAGCTAAACTGTGTTTTACTAAATTGCACTTGTGATTTCATGAAAATGAAATTTATTTCGAATTTGGCGCTCTGCAATTCAGCTGAAGTTGATGACAATTATCCCGCTAAAGGGATAGGTGCACCAAGAGGTTTTAATGGGTGCATGCTTATTAGTAACTGGGATAAGCAATTTCATAAATGCGTGCAGCATCTGGTTTCTCCTCATTACTCACCACAGAGCAGCAAATATTATTTACATCAACATAGGAATCCCCCGTTTTATTAAATAACTGAGACACACAAATGACTCGAGGGAACAAGAGAGAAAAAAACTATTCCTTAGCATTCTCCTCACTCTGCTGCTGGCCTTCTGACGTTACGCTCCTGAAGTTTCCAGTAAAAGGCTCCAACAGCAGTCGGCAACCATTTCCATTTGTAGTGCCAATTTATCTGACCATTTCTACTGATCTGGTGCCAGTTATGATTTTCATATGCACATTTTACTGAAACAGTTTCCTTTAATTTATAATAGTAAAAATAATTATAATAGTCTTTATCTCAAAATCATGATATGTTAATATGTATTCTACGTATATAAATCGAAATAAAAATTATACAAATCTAAATAATTTTTATTGCCATTGCCAACTATGTAAAAATAGCCTACATAAAGCCAACAAATAAAAACAGCTAGAAAATATCCAGATAAAAATAAATCACATTGGCTGCGCATGGCCTGTCTACATAGAACTTGAAACAATATATCAACTATCACCTAGGTCTGTCCGAAACGTGATAGCAACATTGTATAAAATATTCTGGGCCCTCAGTTTCCTGCACTAGTGAGTTTGGGACAGACACAGCTGTAGGCTATTTGTGAAAGGGATAAGAAGTTATCAGGTATTTTATGACATTTTCACTGGATCAGAGGATTACATTTTTCCCTTTCATGTCGAGTGGTTATCAAGAGTGAGAGCTGGAAATATTTTACAAATACTTTGAGGAACTATTGTCATTCGCCAATTGATTTTAGTAAGACTTTGTTTACTTGCTGTTTGAGGTGAAGAAAAAATTACTTTGAGAAGCTCCACAAATCATTAGTGGTGGTGTGTAAATACTATCAGACATCCCCAAATAGGTGCATCGCTCTCTGCCCTCTGTGTTTGCTAAAACGCAATTTGGTTGCAGAAACTCCTCCATGCTAATGTGGAAACCACTAGTTATACCAATAACATAGACTTACTGTAGGACCCGTAACTTCACCTAACATAGACCTACAGTAGGAACCATAACTTATCCTAACAACAACATAGACCTACTGTAGTACCTATAACTTCACCAAACAATAACATAGACCTACTGTAGGACCCATAAGTTCACCTAACAATAACATAGACCTACAGAAAGGTGCCTATATTGGAGACCAAAAGTTGTCTGGCACATTGCTTAGGATTTCAACAACTTTAAAAACGTATTTCTAGCATACATACGTCGATGTTACTACTAACGTGAAAACAAGACAAAATATGACTTGTTGTTCACTTGACTGTCTTAAGACAAATGTCAAATAATTAACATTCATTACTGACGTCATTGTTTGTTTAACATCATGGCTACGGTGTTGGCATCACCTTTATACAATGGATTTTTGCTGTGGATTTTTGCTGTTATGGGCCTTAAACCATCTGTTTGACTTTTTGTTCACACAGGAGAGAGACATGACTATCGTGGATCCTCTGGGGGGCCTCAACAACCTCATGATGCTGATGAGGCAGAGAATATTCTCTCCACGTCAAAACACCTCAAGAAACACCAGCAGAGACCCACAGGGAAGAAATCTCATTGCTGCTCTGACTGTGGGAAAGGTTGCAAATCTTCATCAGAACTTAAAATACACCAGAGAACACACACAGTAGAGAAACCATACTGCTGCTCTGACTGCAGGAAGAGTTTCTTAAGATCAGATTCACTAAAAATACACATGAGAATTCACACTCGAGAGAAACCCTATAGCTGTGATCAATGTGGGAAGAGTTTTACTACATCTAGCTTTATGACTGTACACCAGAGAACACACACACAGGAGAGAAGCCTTGTAGCTGTGATCAATGTGGGAAGAGTTTTCCTACATCTAGTTTTCTGACTGTACACCAGAGAACACACACAGGAGAGAAGCATTGTAGCTGTAATCAATGTGGGAAGAGTTTTCCTACATCTAGCCAGCTGACTTCACACCAGAGAACACACACAGGAGAGAAACCTCTTAGCTGTAATCAATGTGACAAGAGATACTCTGATAAAAGATCCCTGATTAAACATCAGAAAATACATGAAGGAGTTGTTTAATGATATCATTGAAATAATGTCACAATGTAGAATGTTTTAACATTGCAGTAGGAGTATTTTAATGATGTCACAATGTAGAGTGTTTTAACATTGTAGTAGGAGTATTTTAATGATGTCACAATGTAGAATGTTTTAACATTGTAGTAGGAGTATTTTAATGATGTCACAATGTAGAATGTTTTAACATTGTAATAGGAGTATTTTAATGATGTTCTACCTTATCGTTTGCCCTGTTCAATTGATAGCAGCATGATATGGATATTAGCCTCAGGGGAAAATCCAGGCTCTGAATTGAAAAGTATTATTTAACAAAAAGTGACTAACAAAAAAAAGAGCTGTGTTACACTTACTGCGTTGGTGACCCACTTGAATCAAAATGCAACACTTCAAAATGTAGCTAGCTTTTTTCTACAAGTAAAAAAAAAATACAGGTAATATGATAATTGTTGCAGATGTTTGTGTACAATCACAAGGACGCAGTATAATAAATTGGTCTATTATCTATTTTATTAACAATCTAACATCACTCCAGTATTTATTTACAACATTCATGTGCTAATTGTCTTTATTCCACTACTGAAGAAGCATGACTCAAATCATCTACTCATATTTTTTTTTTATTATTCCATGCCTCACCATTAAGTAAATTATTGTCAATGCATATTAACAAAGGGGTGAACATTTGGTTTTGATTTTCATATTTACAATTTGTAACATTTAGTAATCATAATTATTTAATGCAACCAGTTGACCATTTTTGGTACAATTATATTGACAATGTTGCCCTGCTTTTTGGTACAATTATATTGACATTGTTGCCCTGCTTTTAGAATATCAAAATTCATTCTCAGATGTGCCAACCCAAATGTACTAGAGCGTGACATTGGGGACTGGGCCCCGATCCAACAACATGCCTATCTACTGAACCCTGAAAAGAGAGAGAAGCTCCGCAGTGAGGTGGAAAGTTACTACGGATATTGCAGGTGTTGGTTGCTGATTGTCTCAAGGGTGGGCAGTCAGCAAGTTTAGGGTTTAGCCAATGCTTTGCCATGGATCACAATTTATTTTGTTCCAAGAGGACGAGAGTTCTAGAAGCTTGTGGGGGAGAAATATAGGATATATTTGTCTTAAGGTGGAAGGTGTTACAGGCTTTGGTTTTTCCATTTTTGTTTTGAGGTTGGACTTTAGCACGTCTAGTACGTTAGCACTGATTGGTGTCACCTCGTTAGTCAGTATGTGTTACACCTGTGCTGGTGTAGCAGTGTAATGTTGTTCCACCTAGATTATGCACCAAACTGCACACAAGGACCAATTCAAATAGGCCCTTGACTGCGCCAAGGGTTAACATAATGTGTGTTGTCTCTTCGTGTGCCAGGTCAAGGGGGGATGTTAATAATTTGATAATAGTAATTCAGTGTATTTTTTTTAATGTAATTACAGCTGCATAGCTAACGTTTTTCTTTGGTGTACAAACACTTTTTCATATCAATATTGTACATACATATGATTGTAAAAGTTGTGTATATTTTGGTTTGGCCCATCGCGGGTTTTCTGTATTTTCATACCCCCTTATTGTTCTCTTTTGTCTGACCTTCGGCTCGCAAGGTATGTTGTCCTTGGCTCCGAAATTGTTTAATATAAAACCGTCCTAATGTTACACATTGTACTGTTATGCTACCATAAGTTTGTTACAATGTGGACAGTATAAAGATTTATGTTAACAAGTTTCACAAAGCTCACTAACTAGGGTATCTATTGTAACTTATGAGTACTTGGGACAGTGTTTGAGTGAGTGTCCATGTGCTTGCGCAGGTGCCTGAGAGCTAGGACTGCGCCAAGGGTTAACATAATGTGTGTTGTCTCTTCGTGTGCAGGGCAAAAAAAAAGAATTCAACTAGCAGACCTTCAGTTGTGGCAGCATCCTAATTAAAAGTACACAACGCAGAATGAACCACGCTACACTGGCTTGTCCATCTCGTTAGTGGGAAGGTGTTTCACCTGAGCTGGTCCAGGTTCTATTTAGAGAGTGTCTGTCCCAGTGCTCCAGTTGTCTTGATAGATGTGGAGAGTCAACACCTTTAGTTGCTCCACCTTTTTGGTTTGCTTCCTGTCTTTAAGTTTGGTGTGGCTTTTTCTTTTGTTTGCCTCTTCTTGGGCAGATTTAGTGGGTCTCATGGTGGGTGTCTTTTAGGTCACAGTTGTTGTTACCAGTCAATTTTCAATCGTGTCTTCCAGAGCTCCTCCTAAAAAACAAGTTACTGTATGTTTTGGGTTGGATGAAGCATCATATTAATATTTTAATCAATGGCATTTTCTTGCAATGCTCATTAGTCTTTCAGTTAGTTTTTTTATCCTCAATATTTCTGTTTATTTTCATTGTTTTTTCCTGTGAAGCCATTGTGTTGCATCCATGTCTGAAATGTGCTGTATAAATAAAGCTTGATTTGATTTGAACATATTGCAAAACAAATTATCCCAATGACTGACCAATCAACAGACTCTTGGTCCATCTTCGTATGAAAATCAGTATCAATCCCACTTTTCAAGCCTGCTGAAGGCGTGGTGGAGTGGTAAACACCACCCCCGGCTCTACCAGGGGCTTGAGGTGGTCTCTCACAGCTCTGATTATGTCATGCTCTGTGGCCTTGCCGTTCCATTTCTTGACTGCCCTTGCAACACAGAAACACATTTAGTCATATTATATAAAACACTCAGAGTAATGGATATGGAGCATCTATGGCCTCAGTTACACCTAATATCTAACTAAATGCTTGTGTTCTTAGCTCCAACAGTACAGTATTATTTAACTAAATGCTTGTGTTCCTAACTCCAACAGTATTATCTAACTAAATGCTTGTGTTTCTAGCTCCAACAGTGCAGTAATGTCTAACTAAATGCTTGTTTATAGCTCCAACAGTGCAGTAATATCTAACTAAATGCTTGTGTTCCTAGCTCCAACAGTAATATCTAACTAAATGCTTGTGTTCATAGCTCCAATAGTGCAGTAATATCTAACAATTTCACAACAAATACCTAATACACGCAAATCTAAGTAAAGGAATAAGAATATATAAATATATGGACGAGCGATGTCAGTGGCATAGACAGATACAGTAGAATAGGATAGAATACAGTATATACATATGACATGAGTAATACATAGAATAAGATACAGTAGAATAGGATAGAATACAGTATGTACATATGAGATGAGTAATACATAGACTAAGATACAGTAGAATAGGATAGAATACAGTATGTACATATGAGATGAGTAATACATAGACTAAGATAGAATACAGTATATACATATGAGATGAGTAATGCCAGATATGTAAACATGCGGGAGATCCATGAAGGAAAGATAGTGATGGTGCTCAGTGACGTTGTTGCAAATGGTGGGGAACAACCAATTTTGGCATTTTTTAAATAATTTTACCCCCATTTTTTTCTCCCCAATTTCGATATTGTGATGTCTACAGTGCTGTTGGTTGGTCGTCATTGACCTTGCGTAGGCTTAAACACTGGTATACACTGATTTTTAAGGCCATATTGGGTAAAATGCCATTTTATCTCTGTTCTTTTTTTGTCAGATCGGTAAATAAATATAAATTACGGTCCCCTTCTCATTTGCTTCCAACAGTACCAAAGATTTGAGCAGGTCATGGTAGAAATTGTTTTAGTTACTCAGCTCTGTGGTCCTGGAATTCTCTCCTGAACATTTTAAAATTTGATGATCTAGTTTCGTTGGTGGAGCTTAAACACTTGATCGATGTATATATCATAGAAGAGTGTAATTGTGTTTAGGACAGCTGTTTTTAGTCAAGACTATCGTGTTTTTAACGTAAAATGTTATTGTTGTACTGTGTGTGTGTTTATAGCTTTGTTTAATGTTGTGTTAGTGTCTGTAAGTTGTTTTGTCTGAAACTTTGTTTCCCCTGCTGCTATTGGACCAGGTCTCTCTTGGAAAAGAGATGTTATCTCAATGAGAAAAACCTGTATAAATAAAGGTAAAATAAAAATAATAATATTGTCTCATTGCTGCAACTCCCCAAAGGGCTCAGGATTCGAAGGTCGAGTCATGCGTCCTCTGAAACATGACCCGCCAAACCGCGCTTCTTAACAGCTGCCCGCTTAACCCGGAAGCCAGATGCACCAATATGTCGGAGGAAACACTGTTCACCTTTCGACCGAGGTCAGCCTGCAGGCGCCACAAGGAGTCGCTAGAGTAGTAAAGCCCCCCCCCCGGCCAAACCCTCCCCTAACCCGGGCAACGCTTGGCCTATAGTGTGCTGCCCTATGGGACTCCCGATCACAGCAGGTTGTGGTACAGCCCGGGATCAAACCTGGGTCTGTAGTGATGCCTCAAGCCCTTCAATGCAGTACCTTAGACTGCTGCACTACTCGGGTATAACCTTTTTTTTTTTTACCAATTGCGATGGTTGCTAAAAGTGGGATTTTGACATTATTACCGTTATATCAACACACTTGACACTCCCAACTATCAATGTCTTTGGCACCGTAGACATCAAGTCACTTGACAATAATGTTTCATACAACGTTGCATTCCATGTTTGAAAGGTCTATCATTTTCATTGAAGACAATCAAAAGTTAACATTCCATCAAATTTTAATTCAAGGCTGAGTCTCAAATAGTCGCCTGTCCATTTTAATAGCCGGGCAATGGCACACATTATAGCAAATACATTTTGGGTCTGAATTAAAGGAGCTACAATCATAATTTAATTACATGTTTTAAATAAAATGTCCATAATATCTGCAGTAATAGTGGAATGATCGTGTTTCACAATATTCCTAAACAAAAAAAATAATCTCGATCTTCTATTGTGTTATTTACTGTACGTTTGTTTATTCCATGTGTAACTTGTAACTTCTATTGTGTTATTGACTGTACGTTTGTTTATTCCATGTTGTTTTTGTCGCACTGCTTTTCTTTATCTTGGCCAGGTCACAGTTGTAAATGAGAACTTGTTCTCAACTGGCCACTAGGTTAAATAAAGGAGAAAAAAATAACACATAATAATACATAAAAATGTAGGAGCAGTATAGACCTAGTCTGTTCATTATATACATCTACATGATGTATTGTTACACCATGTAGGAGCAGTATAGACCTAGTCTGTTCATTATATACATCTACATGATGTATTGTTACACCATGTAGGAGCAGTATAGACCGACAGTAGCTGGCTACTTATTTAGATTTAGTTGGACTTAATGAAACTGCCTTTAATGTTCTGTAGTAAACATTTTTTATTAGCACTAATCAATCAACACTTTCTTGTCTTTGTATGTCTCAATATAATAGTATTATTTAATTAAATCCATTTTAAAATAATCTTTATCTGAAGATAAAATATGATCCTCAAGTGCGTTTCCCCTCCAGTCAGCAGACGGCGGATGTGCGTCTTTCAGGCGACGCTTCGAGCGTGACGTGTAATCTAGTGGACGGTTCTTCAGAAACTGCTCGTCAACCACCTCGGTAGCTTGCTAGCCAACATAGCCGAAAGATTCAAGCTATTTAGACGCTTTTGGTGTATATTACCTACTGTGTTTTAGACACACTTATATCGTATCTACTTGTTTACCTATTTAATTTAATATTACGTTACTTTGTATTAGTCAGCTATAGTAGCTGGCTGGGTAAGTTAGCACTAGTCTAGTCGCTAATGATAGATAGCTAACATCCCCGAACATGAGCTCCCTAAACTACTCCCCTCCTGTTAAAGAAGAGGAGGTCTGCTGGACGGAGAAAGAAGCTTTGGGGCTGAAGATTGTCGTGAAAGAGGAGAAGGAAGAGGAGGATGTCACAGTAAAACAACAAGTAGAGTGTGAGGCTGTTACAGTGAAAGAAGAGAGAGACGTTCCAGTTAAAGAAGAGGAAGCCGCGTTCAGAGTGAAAGAGGAGGAGGATGTTACAGTAAAGGAAGAGAAAGAGGAGGATGCAGTTTTCAGAATGAAAGAGGAGGGGGAGATGACTGTCACATTGAAAGAAGAAGAGGTGGAGAAAGGAGATCTGATTAACACCAGTAAGTTCCGCCTTAAATTTGTTTTTAACTTTGGATATTCGTAGTTCCCTCGTCAATACCTCTTCAACAGAGAGCCCTGGGATGATGACTGATATGTCTAGAATCAGACGACGTAGAGAACAAGCTACCCCTTGTTTTCTCCGTTCCGTTTCCAAAAAGTGACTTAACATATATAATTGAGAAGGGTCTATCTGCTGACCGCAGAATGGGGGGCACGGCATGTAGTGATTTTAATGTAGTGATGATTTACTACACACCGTGCCCCCCAATAGTGCCATGTGAGAGTTGGTTTGGCTCCACCAAAGATTATGGATATACTGACAAGATGTCTCTCTGCCCTAACAAGGGGAGTCGTTGTCCACAAAGCTTCACTGCGGGTTGTCTATCCTTTCTTTGGATTGGTGGATACATCTTATTATTGTAATCTATTGTTTATAATCTATGAGGGTTGTTGACGTCAACCACCTGTATTCAATGGAGAGAGAGAGATGCTAAGCTACTAACATGAATATGCATAGCGATCTGGAGACAACTCCTATAGTGTTTTTATCAAAGTTGTCGGTATGTCACATGTCCACATAACAACTTAATCATTATGGAACTTCTGTTGGATCCAGTAAACCACACGTAGCAAATATGCCATTCATTTGGTTGTTGACCAAATTTGACACTTTCCACATTGGGTTGATAATTGTTTCCACTTGGATACAACCTACTGTAACCTACTGGCATGACCTAGAGAGATACAACCTACTCTAGCCTACTGGCTTGATCTAGAGAGATAAAACCACTTGGATACAACCTACTGGCATGACCTAGAGAGATAAAACCACTTGGATACAACCTACTGTAGCCTACTGGCTTGACCTAGAGATTTACAACCTACTGTAGCCGACTGGCATGACCTAGAGAGATACAATCTACTGTAGCCGACTGGCATGACCTAGAGAGATAAAACCACTTGGATACAACCTACTGTAGCCTACTGGCATGACCTAGAGATTTACAACCTACTGTAGCCGACTGGCATGACCTAGAGAGATACAATCTACTGTAGCCGACTGGCATGACCTAGAGAGATAAAACCACTTGGATACAACCTACTGTAGCCTACTGGCATGACCTAGAGAGATACAACCTACTGTAGCCTACTGGCATGACCTAGAGAGATAAAACCTACTGTAACCTACTGGCATGACCTGGGGCGGCAGGTTAGAGCGTTGAGGTAGTAACCGGAAGGTTGCAAGTTCAAATCCCCGAGCTGACAAGGCACAAATCTGTCGTTCTGCCCCTGAACAGGCAGTTAACCCACTGTTCCTAGGCCGTCATTGAAAATAAGAATTTGTTCTTAACTGACTTGCCTAGTTACATAAAGGTTTTAAAAAATACAACCTACTGTAACCTACTGGCATGACCTACTGGCATGACCTAGAGAGTTACAACCTACTGTAACCTACTGGCATGACCTAGAGAGATACAACCTACTGTAACCTACTGGCATGACCTAGAGAGATACAACCTACTGTAACCTACTGGCATGACCTAGAGAGATACAACCTACTGTAACCTACTGGCATGACCTAGAGAGATACAACCTACTGTAACCTACTGGCATGACCTAGAGAGCTAAAGTTTTACATTCCTGGATTTTAAATGAATATTTTCCAGTAATAATGATAATTTGTATCTTCCTATCCACATGTGGGATCCCTCTCCTTTGTTGTCCAGTCTACACCAATAACAGACAACTACAATCATACAGCCTGGATGCAGCCTGGATTCGAACCAGGGACTGTAGTGACGCCTCTGGCACTGAGATACAGTGGCTTAGACCACTGCATCCGGGTGTGTGTTAACTATTTAACTGTACTAGAATGCTTAAAAGGCAGCTAAAATTTTAAATATCGGTTATCGGAATCGTTTTTTGGGGCAAGGAAAATATTGGATATCAGTATTGGCCAAAAAATGTAATATCGGTCTCAGGATATTGCTGCGAGAAAACCCCTCTAAGCTCACACAGCTCTCCTGCACCTTTATCAGATCCTCAGCGATTCACGTCAGCCTCCAGAGAGGTAGTCAGGTGTAAAGTGCTGCAATCATCATGGTGTGGAACTGTTGTTTTCAGTGAGGCAATAACAGGCACAGTCTCGTTTCACAGATTAGTTCAATCTGCTTTGAAAGTATCAGAAACCTCTTCTATTTAGGTCTGAATTGTAGCAACTAACTCAGTTGAAATTAAATCTGTCTCCGATAATAGTAGCTGATGGTCTCGAATAGAGGTCGACCGATTATGATTTTTCAATACCGATACCGATTATTGGAGGACCAAAAAAGCCGATACCGATTAATCGGCCGATTTAAACAAATATATATATAATTATATATATATGTGTGTGTGTGTGTGTGTGTGTGTGTGTAATAATGACAATTACAACAATACTGAATTAACACTTATTTTATCTTAATATAATACATCAATAAAATCAATTTAGCCTCAAGTAGATAATGAAACATGTTCAATTTGGTTTAAATAATGCAAAAACAGTGTTGGAGAAGAACGTAAAAGTGCAATATGTGCTATGTAAGAAAGCTAACGTTTCAGTTCCTTGCTCAGAACATGAGGACATATGAAAGCTGGTGGTTCCTTTTAACATGAGTCTTCAATATTCCCAGGTAAGAAGTTTTAGGTTGTAGTTATTATAGGATTATTTCCCTCTATACCATTTGTATTTCATTAACCTTTGACTATTGGATGTTCTTATAGGCACTTTAATATTGCCAGTGTAACAGTATAGCTTCCGTCTCTCTCCTCGCTCCTCCCTGGGCTCGAACCAGCAACAGAACGACCACAGCCACCACATTGAAGCAGCGTTACCCATGCAGAGCAAGGGAAACAACCACCCCAAGGCTCAGAGCGAGTGAAGTTTGAAACGCTATTAGCGCGCGCTAACTAGCCAGCCATTTCACTTCGGTCACACCAGCCTCATCTCGGGAGTTGATAGGTTTGAAGTCATAAACAGCGCAATGCTTGATGCACAACGAAGAGCTGCTGGCAAAACGCACGAAAGTGCTGTTTGAATGAATGTTTACGCGCCTGCTTCTGCCTACCACCGCTCAGTCAGATACTTAGATACTTGTATGCATGTATGCTCAGTCAGATTATGTGCAACACAGGACACGCTAGATAATATCTAGTAATATCATCAACCATGTGTAATTAACTAGTGATTATGATTGATTGTTTTTTATAAGAAGTTTAATGCTAGCTAGCAACTTACCTTGGCTTACTGCATTTGCATAACAGGCAGTCAGTCTCCTTGTGGAGTGCAACGAGAGAGAGGCAGGTCGTTATTGCGTTTGACTAGTTAACTGTAAGGTTGCAAGATTGGATCCCCCCAGCTGACAAGGTGAAATTCTCTTTCTGCCCCTGAACAAGGCAGTTAACCCAACATTCCTAGGCCATCATTGAAAATAAGAATGTGTTCTTAACTGACTTGCCTAGTTAAATAAAGATTAAATAAAGGTGTAAAAAAATAAACAAATTGGCAAATCGGCGCCCAAAAATACAGATTTCCAATTGTTATGAAAATCTGAAATCGGCCCTAATTAATCAGCCATTCCGATTAATCGGTCGACCTCTAGTCTCCAATGTTCATTTTAGCGCCCCCAGACAAAACGCACACCCGGTTCAAAGTGCAAGTATCTGGGCTTTCAGTCTCAGGAAAGGGCGGTGATGAAACTGAGTCTTGATTTGAATGAACTCCCCCAAACAAGACCAAATCTTAACAAATCATAGACTTGTATGTTTCACAAGTTTTGCTACACAGTACAGCACAGTAGACAACTAAGTAACTAGATACTCTGTTTGTCTTTGACAGGAGAGAGACCAGACTCTCCCTCTGACAGCGGGAAGAGTCCTTCAGGGGAATCCGACCCAGAGAAGAGTCCTTCAGGGGAATCAGACCCAGAGAAGAGTCCTTCAGGGGATTCAGACCCAGAGAATACACTCTGGAGAGAAGCCTTACCACTGCTCCAAACGTGGAATGACTTTTACCTGGTTAGGGAGCTTGAAAACACATGAGAGAATACACAGTGGAGAAAATCCTTTTCAATGTTCCCACTGTGGAAAGAATTTTACCCAGTTAGAGAACCTAAATCGACACAAGAGGACACACACATGGGAGGAGCCTTACCAATGCTCTCAGTGTGGAAATAATTTTAGGGGTTTATTGAGCCTGAAACAGAATAAGAGAACACGCACGCCTTATCACTGTTCCCAGTGTGAAAATACTTTTAGATGGTTAGGGACCTTGAAAATGCATGAGAGGACACACAGGAGAAAAGCCTTACCAATGCACCATGTGTGGAAAGAGATTTACCCAGTTAAAGTCCATTAAATTACATGGAAGAATACATACAGGAGATAAGCCTTGCCACTGCTCCCACTGTAGAATGACTTTTACCTGGTTAGTAAACATGACATTTCATGAGAGAATACACACAGGAGAGAAGCCTTATCAATGTTCTCAGTGTGAAAATAATTTTAGGGGTTTAGTGAACCTGAAACAGCATGAGAGGACACTCCCACAAGAAAACCCCTACCAATGCTCCCTGTGTGGAAAGAGTTTTACCAAGTTAGGGGGTCTGACAAGGCATGAGAGGACACACACAGGAGGGGGATAAGTCGTACCACTGCTCCCTGTGTGGCAAGAGATTTAACAGGTTAAGGAATCTGAATAAGCATGAAAGAATACATACACAGGAGGAGAAGACACTGCTCTCATTGTGGAAATACATTTTTCCCAGTTAGAGGACCTGGAATCACACAAGAGAATAGAGAGGCTGTGTTCTGATTTATGTTTTTGACTTAGAATGTGTTTTGTTTATGCCACTTTAAATCATACTGTTTATATGAATTCTTACTCAACAATAGAAGTGATTTTGTATTTCGAGACATATCTAAAATCAGATTAAATTGTTAATGTGTATTTTGTTTTGATTCGTTGCTATATTGGATTCAAGAACCCCTAATGTTCAGTATATGATTTGGATATTTTTAAATGGTGGCCTGAAAAGAGTGATTATTATCTTCAACAACGAGAAACCCTCTTTTCACGTCACTTTTCATACAGCTACGATCGGAAGTGGCTTTTTTCGTAGCAGGTTAGGATAATTAACGTAGCAGGTTAAGAGACTGAGCTTAAGGTTAGCGAAAATGCTCTCCTGTGGAAATCACTTCCGGTCGTAGCTGTATCAAAGTGGCATGAAAAGAGTGTATCCCCAACAATAACAGCTGGCCACTTTGGTAGCGAGAGAGCCAAGAAAGACAAAATACATATTTTGGTGTATATTACTCACTGTGTTTTAAACACACTTCTGTCATCTTCTGTCCTGTAGCTGTAGGCCTCTGTCTGTTATTATAGATCTCTGCTCAGCCTATAAACATGACATGATCTATTATTATAGAGCTCTGATCAGCCTGTAAACATGACATTATCTATTATTATAGAGCTCTGTTCTGCCTGTAAACATGACATTATCTATTATTAAAGAGCTCGTATGAGAGCATGATCATAATACTGTAGTCTTGTCTTTATTATAGAGCTCTGATGTAATCAAACCTATTGTTTTGATGGATTTCTTCTCATTCATCTCTTAATGGATCAATGGTAAAAAAAAAAACACTACTCAGACGACAAGGGAGCAGAGTGTTCCATGGGTGGCGCTGTAATAAGCATTCAAAGTCTAAGGCCTTTTCTCAATTAGAGTTGCTCATCTCCTCCATCCTTTCTGGTCTTCTCTTGAAAAAGGTCAAAGGTAATCGAAGAGAGGCACACTTGATGAAAATGTGCTTGTGTAAAATGAGACTCTCCTTCAATCTCGCTTCAGCAAATTATGTTTCCACTGTGGAATCCCAAAATAAATGCTAGTTGGGTCATTCTACTATAAAATATACTATACTACTATATTCCTACTATTATACTATACTACTATATTCCTACTATTATTCTATACTACTACTAATATATATACTATACTACTATATTCCTACTGTTATATACAGTGCCTTGCGAAAGTATTCGGCCCCCTTGAACTTTGCGACCTTTTGCCACATTTCAGGCTTCAAACATAAAGATATAAAACTGTATTTTTTTTGTGAAGAATCAACAAGTGGGACACAATCATGAAGTGGAACAACATTTATTGGATATTTCAAACTTTTTTAACAAATCAAAAATTGAAAAATTGGGCGTGCAAAATTATTCAGCCCCCTTAAGTTAATACTTTGTAGCGCCACCTTTTGCTGTGATTACAGCTGTAAGTCGCTTGGGGTATGTCTCTCAGTTTTGCACATCGAGAGACTGACATTTTTTCCCATTCCTCCTTGCAAAACAGCTCGAGCTCAGTGAGGTTGGATGGAGAGCATTTGTGAACAGCAGTTTTCAGTTCTTTCCACAGATTCTCGATTGGATTCAGGTCGGGACTTTGACTTGGCCATTCTAACACCTGGATATGTTTATTTTTGAACCATTCCATTGTAGATTTTGCTTTATGTTTTGGATCATTGTCTTGTTGGAAGACAAATCTCCGTCCCAGTCTCAGGTCTTTTGCAGACTCCATCAGGTTTTCTTCCAGAATGGTCCTGTATTTGGCTCCATCCATCTTCCCATCAATTTTAACCATCTTCCCTGTCCCTGCTGAAGAAAAGCAGGCCCAAACCATGATGCTGCCACCACCATGTTTGACAGTGGGATGGTGTGTTCAGGGTGATGAGCTGTGTTGCTTTTACGCCAAACATAACGTTTTGCATTGTTGCCAAAAAGTTCAATTTTTGCTTGTGGCAAACTTTAAACGACACTTTTTATGGATATCTTTAAGAAATGGCTTTCTTCTTGCCACTCTTCCATAAAGGCCAGATTTGTGCAATATACGACTGATTGTTGTCCTATGGACAGAGTCTCCCACCTCAGCTGTAGATCTCTGCAGTTCATCCAGAGTGATCATGGGCCTCTTGGCTGCATCTCTGATCAGTCTTCTCCTTGTATGAGTTGAAAGTTTAGAGGGACGGCCAGGTCTTGGTAGATTTGCAGTGGTCTGATACTCCTTCCATTTCAATATTATCGCTTGCACAGTGCTCCTTGGGATGTTTAAAGCTTGGGAAATATTTTTGTATCCAAATCTGGCTTTAAACTTCTTCACAACAGTATCTCGGACCTGCCTGGTGTGTTCCTTGTTCTTCATGATGCTCTCTGCGCTTTTAACGGACCTCTGAGACTATCACAGTGCAGGTGCATTTATACAGAGACTTGATTACACACAGGTGGATTGTATTTATCATCATTAGTCATTTAGGTCAACATTGGATCATTCAGAGATCCTCACTGAACTTCTGGAGAGAGTTTGCTGCACTGAAAGTAAAGGGGCTGAATAATTTTGCACGCCCAAATCTTCAGTTTTTGATTTGTTAAAAAAGTAAATGTCGTTCCACTTCATGATTGTGTCCCACTTGTTGTTGATTCTTCACAAAAAAATACAGTTTTATATATTTATGTTTGAAGCCTGAAATGTGGCAAAAGGTCGCAAAGTTCAAGGGGGCTGAATACTTTCGCAAGGCACTGTATACTATAATATTCCTACTATTGTATATACTAGCTTACTATATTCCTACTATTATAGATACTATACTACTATATTCCTATTATATATACTGTACTATACTACTATAGTCCTACTATTATATATACTATACTTGTTACGGTTTTCTTCTGGTGAAAGAGAGGAGGACCAAAATGCAGCGTGGTTATCTTTATACATCTTCAATGAAAGATGAAAAATACGAACAATTTACAAAACAAGAAACGTGAAAAACTGAAACAGCCCTATCTGGTGCAACAAACACAGAGACAGGAACAATCACCCACGAAATACCCAAAGAATATGGCTGCCTAAATATGGTTCCCAATCAGAGACAACGATAAACACCTACCTGCCTCTGATTGAGAACCACTCTAGGCAACCATAGACTTTCCTAGACTACTTAACTAAACACAATCCCATAAACTACAAAACCCCTAGACAAAACAAACCACATAAATCACCCACGTCACACCCTGGCCTGACCAAAATAATAAAGAAAACACAAAATACTAAGGCCAGGGTGTGACAATACTACTATATTCCTACTATTATAAATACTGTCCTACTATATTCCTACTATTATATATACTATACTGTACTACTATTTTCCTACTATTATATATACTATACTACTACATTCCTACTATTGTATATACTATACTACTATATTCCTACTATTATATGTACTATACTATACTACTATATTCCTACTATTATCTATACTATTGTATACACTATACTATATTATACTATCCTACTATATTCCTACTATTATATATACTATACTATACTTCCATATTCCTACTATTATATATACTATACAACTATATTACTACTATTATATATACTATACTATCCTACTATATTTCTACTGTTATATATAATATACTACTATATTCCTACTATTGTATATAATATACTACATTCCCACTATTATATATAGTATACTACTATATTCCTACTATTATTTATACTATACTATGCTACTATATTCCTACTATTATATATACTGTACTACTATGTTCCTACTATTATATATACTATATCATACTACTACATTCCTACTATTTTTTACTATACTACTATATTCCTACTATTATATATACTACTATATTCCTACTATTGTATATACTATACTACTATATTCCTATATTCCTACTATTATATGTACTATACTATACTACTATATTCCTACTATTATATGTACTATACTATTATATATACTATATTATACTATCCTACTATATTCCTACTATTATATATACTATACTATACTATACTTCCACATTCCTACTATTATATATACTATACTATACTACTATATTCCTACTATTATATATACTATACTTTATTACCATATTCATACTATTATATATACTATACTACTATATTCCTACTATTATACTATACTATACTACTATTTTCCTATTATTATATATACTATACTACTATATTCCTACTATTATATATAATATACTTTACTACAATATTCGTACCATTATGTATACCATACTATACTAATATACTATATATACTATACTAATATATTCCTACTATTGTATATACTATACTATACTACTATATCCATACTATTATATATACTGTACTACTATATTTATACTATTGTATATACTATAATATATTCCTACTATTATATATACTATACCACTATATTCCTACTATTATACTGTATATACTATACTACTATATTCCTACTATTATATACTATACTACTAAATTCATACTATTATATGTACTATACTATACTAATATTTTCCTACTATTATCTATACTATACTACTATTATATATACTATACTATATTATACTATCCTACTATATTCCTACTATACTATGCTTCCATATTCCTACTATAATATGTACTATACTATACTACTATATTCCTACTATTATATATACTATACTATCTTACTATATTCCTACTGTTATATATACTATACTACTATATTCCTACTATTATATATACTATATTATGCTATCCTACTATATTCCTACTATTATATATACTGTACTACTATATTCCTACTATTTTATATACTATACTATGCTCTCCTACTATATTCCTATTATTATATATACTATACTATCCTATCTTACTATATTCCTACTATCTGGTGCCTTTTGGATAATTTTATTTTTTTTAATAAAAAGTGTTCCTCATGAGAGACAGTTTTCATCATAGCGCTTGATGGTTTTTGCGACTGCACTTGAAGAAACATTCAAAGTTCTTGACATTTTCTGCATTGACTGACCTTCATGTCTTATTTGAGCTGTTCTTTCCAAAATAATGACTTGGTCTTTTACCAAATAGGGCAATCTTCTGTATACCACCCCTACCTTATCACAACACAACTGATTGGCTCAAATGCACAAAGAAAGGAAAGAATTTCCACAAATTAACCTTTGATTTGAATAACTTTTGACAAGGCAGACCTGTTAATTTAAATATATTCCAGGTGACTACCTCATGAAGCTGGTTGAGAGAATGCCAAGAGTGTGCAAAGCTGTCATCAAGGCAAAGGGTAGCTAATTTGAAGAATATCAAATATAACATATATTTTGGTTTGTTTAACCTTTTTTTAGTTACAACATGAATCCATGTGTGTTATTTCATAGTTGTGATATCTTCACAAGAGACTTTCTCACTTGACTGTCTTAAGACAATTGTAAAATAATATTAACATTCATTAAAGACTTCAATTGTTGAACAACATCATGGCTACGCTGTGGGCATCACCTTTTTCAGTGTATTTCTACTGTTGTGTGCCTTTAACCACCTGTCTGACTTATTCATTCACACAGGAGAGAGATGGGACTATCATGGATCCTCTGGGGAGCCTCAACAACCTCATGATGCTGACGAGGCAGAACAGTCTCTCTCCAGGTCAGAACACCTCAAGAAACACCAGCAGAGACAAACAGGGAAGAAACCTCACTGCTGCTCTGACTGTGGAAAGATCTTTTCAAAATCATATACATTACAATCACACCATAAAACACACACAGGAGAAACCCCGAATAGCTGTACTCAATGTGGGAAGAGTTTTGTTTCATCTTACTATTTGACTATACACCAGAGAATACACACAGGAGAGAAACCTCATGGCTGTACTCAATGTGGGAAGAGTTTTGCTCAGTCAAGCTGCCTGATATCACACCAGAGAACACACACGGGAGAGAAACCTTATAGCTGTGATCAATGTGGGAAGAGTTTTATTCAGTCAAGTCATCTTAAAGCACACCAGAGAACACACACAGGAGAGAAACCTCATAGCTGTGATCAATGTGGGAAGAGATTTACTCAGTCAGGTGGCCTGATATACCACCAGAGAACACACACAGGAGAGAAACCTTATAGCTGTGCTCAATGTGGGAAGAGTTTTGCTACATCTAGCAATCTGACTATACACCAGAGAACACACACTGGAGAGAAACCTCATAGCTGTAACCAATGTGGGAAGAGTTTTGCTCAGCCAAACAACCTGATATCACACCAGCGTACACACACGGGAGAGAAATGTCATAGCTGTGATCAATGTGGGAAGAGATACTCTCGCAAAAGATCTCTGATCAAACATCAGAAAATACATGCATGAAGTTGTTTCATGATATCAATGAAATAATGTCACAATGTAGAATGTTTTTAACATTGTAGTAGGAGTATTTTAATGATGTCACAATGGCATGATAATGATGGCAAAGTTGTCTAATTACTATGTCATCGTATTTCCAGGACACTATAGTGTCTTCTCAGATAATGGTAGCTAGCTAACTATCCTTTTCACTGTTGTTTAAGCTGCAGTCAGAGTCAGTCAGAATGTCACAACGTAGAACCCTAAACGTTTGTCCCCTGTTCTATTGATTTCAACATGATATGGATATTAGCCTCAGGGGAAAAATCCAGGCTCTGAATTTAAAGAGTACTATTTAATGCAACACTAAAATGCAACACTTCAAAATGTAGCTAACTGTTTTCTACAAGTTGTCCTCTAACCAGTGATGTTAACATTATTCTCAGATTCCATGTGGTTTTTGAGCTGTTAGTTTTAACAGGACATGCAACCTCATCTTCCTCCTCTCGCGCAATTGATTTCAACATGATATTGATGAGTGATGACAAATAAGTGTTGCGTTCCTTTGTTTAGCGACCCCTACATTTAAATGCATCACTCCAAAATGTAGTCGACTGTCTTCTGCAGGTTGTCCTCTAACCAGTGAGGTAAAAGATATCTCCCGTTTCCATGTGTTTTTTTAGTTGTGTTAGTTTCAACAGCACAACCTGATTTCCCCCATAATTGATATCAGTGTGTTATTGCTACTTGTCAAAACAACAGCGTTTTTGGTGCTTGTGCAGTTTATAAGCTGCTTGTTTATTAAAAAAATACAAGTAATATGATTATTGTGGCAGGTGTTTGTGTATATAGCACATGTTATGTTTAAGTTTTCAATTTATCCCAAACTGTTTCTGCCTATTGGTTATTGATTTAGACACGTGTTTTGACATTGGGGATATCTCACCTAGCAAAATGTCATTGCAAAGACGTTGAAAATCAGACTATGCAACCAAATATTTAATATTCACAATTCATGTAACATTTAGTAATCATAATTATTTATGTAACCAACTGACAATATTTTGGGTACAATTATATTGATATTGTTGGCCTGCTTTTAGAATATCAGGGTTCATTCTCAGATGTGCCAACCCAAATGTACTAGAGCATGACATTGGGGACTGGGCCCCGATCCAACAACATGCCTATCTAGTGAACCCTGAAAAGAGAGAGAAGCTCCACAGTGAGGTTGAAAGTTACTACGGATATTGCAGGAGTTTCCTCTTGAAATCAGACATGTCTGTGGTAAGGACAACTTGGTTGCTGATTGTCTCAAGGGTGGGCAGTCAAAAATATTTGTGTTTTGCGTTAAGCCAGTGCGTTGCCATGGATCACAATTTATTTTGACTGCAAGTTTTTCCGTATTGGAGTTGAGTTGTGTTTGGGCTCGTTCCAAGGGGACGAGAGTTCTAGAAGCTAGTGAGTTCTAGGATTCTATAGAAAGAAAAAAGGAGAAACGATACGATTGTATATTATTATTTAAAAATGTGTTTTTTCTTGTTTTTAATTGTTGACAGCCAGTAGACACCATGTTTATATTGAAGGTGAAGCATTGTAGTTGATTTATAATGTGAAATTGAAGTTGTTTTCTGTTGGTGGTGAGAAAACATGTCCAACAAAAATATAGGATATATTTGTTGTCTTAAGAGGGAAGGTGTTACAGGCTTTGTTTTTTCCATTTATGTTTTGAGGTTGGACTTTAGCACGTCTAGCTCGTCAGCACGTAGGACACACTGATTGGTGTCACCTCGTTATTCAGTATGTGTTACACCTGTGCTGGCTTGTCCATCTCGTTAGTGGGAAGGTGTTTCACCTGAGCTGGTCCAGATTCTATTTAAGAGTGTCTGGCCCAGTGCTCCAGTTGTCTTGATAGATGTGACAAGTCAACACCTTTAGTTGCACTACCGTTTTGGTTAAAGATGTTTTCATTTCAGGTTGAAGCTTCTTTCTGAAGAGAGCTTATTTTTTTAAATGAATCAATACAAGCAAACAAGATCGGTTCCGGGGATTGGTATGGCAAATACCTTACGATTTGCCTGGACTGAAAAGGAGATTGAGCCGTGGAGTAGAGAGACATTTGGAACGACCATTTTGATGGGATGCCTCAGGATAGAGGTGAAGGAAGTGCTCTGCCTTCAAGGGAACCCGAATGAGAAGGCTTTCGATGTGACGTTTCACAAAGAAGAAAAACATGACGAAGTAATGAAGATGGCAAAGGAAGCGGAGAAAACGGGACCCCTGTGCCATTATGCGGTGACCAGCCTGGCGAAGAACAACTTCAGGGTGGTCACCGTAACTATGTACAATCCGCATGTGAAAGATGAAGAGGTGAGGGCCTTTCTGGGGAGGTACATGGACAATGTCTCCTCAGCAAGGTACCTCAGGGACTCCCTGGGTTTCTGGAACGGGAGGAGAGTGTTCCAGGCGTTACTCAGGGAGTCCCCGAAGAGTGTGGATGGCTACCTCCATCCTCCGGCGATGTTCTCCCTGGGGGCTGACAGGGGAACACTCTACTATGCCCGTCAGCCCCCGTTCTGCAGGCGTTGTATGGCCTACGGCCATATCCTGGCCTCGTGCAGTGCCAAGAGGTGTCGATTTTGTGGGTCGGAAGAGCACGAGGCCAAGGAATGTGACGAGCCCAAGGCTTGCCACGGGTGTGGCTCAAGAGCACACCTGTGGCGTGATTGCCCGGCTCGTCACAGGTCATACGTGTCGCAGCTGGGGGGGGGGGAGCGGGGGATGGGGGGAGGAAAGAGAGGACGCATGCGGATTGTACGGATGGCACAGGGGAAAGGACGGAGAAGGACGAAGAAGGGAAGAAGCAAGAGGCGAAAAGAAAGAGGAGAGAAGATGGAAAGAAGGAAAAAGAAGGAGAGATTAAAAAGAAGGTGGAAGAACGTGGAGGAGCAGAGAAGAGGGAGAAGGGGACAGTGGTACGAGAAGGAGTGGAAGAGTGAAGGGGGACAGTGACGGAGAAGGAGGGAGGAGTGGAGGTGGGAGGGGAGGGGGTGGGTGGGGGGAAGGAGTGGGGGGACAGCCTGCCAGGCTTCCTCGAGGTCGAAATGAGGGATTTGGTGGAGGAGTTAGCGGGGATGGGACGTTGTGTCTCCCCGCTACTTCCTTCACCAAAGAAGAAAGGGATAAAGAGGGGGAGCTTGGCAGGAAGTGAGAGGGAGGGGGGTGTGGAGGGGGAGGGGGGGGTTAAGAGAGTGGCGGGGGGGGAGGAGGGGAGGGTAATTTGTCCTCCCGGTTTGCCTCAGCCCCTTGCATTTTAGTGGATGACTCCAGTGAGGGGTCGGTGGGTTGTTTGCTAGAGGGATCCCAACTCCTGTTTGGGGAGATGGGGTCCCCTACATGCAGCCCCGAGGCAAACAGGGAGGGGGGGATGGTGGGTGGGGAGGGAGGACCCAACACACTGCCTGGATCATGGGTTGGGATGGAGGACGGGGGGGCGTCAGGAGAGGAGAGGACGTTCCCGCCGGTAGAGATGGACCAGGGGAGCATCGGGTGAGTCTCCTGGTTTTTCTTTGGGTTTTGGGTTTTTTATTTGTTGTAAATAATTAAATGAATAGTTCTGTTTCTTTTTTTAGTCTAAATGTTAGGGGGTTAAGGGATAATGTTAAAAGGAGGGCGGTTTTTTGTTATTTAGAGGGTGTGGGGTTTGATTTCTGTTTTTTACAGGAGGTTCACCTGAGGGATGGTGGGGATGTGTGTAGATTTAAGAGGGAGTGGGATAAGGGGGAATCTTTTTGGGGCATAGGAGGGGTGCACTCAACAGGAGTAGGGATTTTGTGTGGGCATAGAGAGGTTAAAATAGAGAACACTTTTGTAATAATGCAGAGTAGAGTTTTGGGGATAGATGTTAAGTTTAGAGAAGCTAGATATAGGTTAATTGGGGTGTATGGGCCACAGGTGGCGGCAGACAGGAGGGAGATGGTGGACTGTCTGGCGCCCCTGGGTGTTACAAACAGGCACTTGGTGATAGGAGGAGACTTTAATATAGATTTAGGGGTAGGCGGTGATAGCAGTGCAGGTGTCATCTCTGGGCTAATGGCTTGCCATGGTCTGGTTGATGGTGGCCTGCACACTACTCCGGCAATGGTCGGTCCTACATGGCGCAACTCCAGGGGGGTTGCGCGGAGGCTCGACTACATTTTTGTATCCAGGTCTTTGGGTCAGTTGTCTGGGCGGCTGTTGCCTGTTTTCTTCACGGATCACGACGGGGTGTTCCTGCAGGTGGGGTCGCCAGTCTGCCTCTTCGGTAGGGGGTACTGGAAGTTAGATCGGGATATACTGGAGGAGCAGGCTTTCGTTGATGCATTTTTTTGTTTCTTTCGGAGGCTTGACGGCCTCCGGTCCATGTGCGAGGGGGTGTTAGAGTGGTGGGATTTAGTCAAGGGGAGGATAAGAGCTTTTATAATAGGATATTGTAGAAGGAAAGGAGGAAAGGAGGGAGGTGGATCGTATCCAAAGGTTAATTGAACTCGAGTACGAGGCAGGCAACCTCGGCGGGTCGATTGACTGGGAGAGATTCGCAGCCCTAAAGGCGCAGCTCAGGGAGCTGCAGGAGCAGAAGGCTCGAGCTTTCCTGGAGCGTGCGCATAGTGGCTTTCTAGAACATAATGAGACTTGTTCCGCTATGTTCTTTAAGTCGGTTAGGGCCAGACAGAGTAGGAAGGTAATGCAGGGAGTTAGGGAAGAAAATGGTAGTATAGTAAGTAAACCAGAGGAAATGGTCAAGGTAACAACTGATCATTTCCAAGGTTTATTTAAGGAAAGGGAAATAGATGTAGAGCAGGGAAACGTGTTTTTAGAACACTTGTCCCGGCGGTTGCCAGAGGACATTAGAGACGTGATGGAGGCCCAGATCTCACTAGATGAGGTTGAGAGCGCTCTTAGGAGGATGGGAAAAGGGAATGTGCCTGGGATGGATGGGCTGCCGGCTGAGTTTTACCTCAAGTTTTGGGGTATACTTGGACCAGTGGTTCTCGAAGTCTTGAAGGCCATCCTTGAGACGGGGGTCCCGGGGGGATCAATGGCTGTTGGTGTGCTGTCACTTCTTTATAAGAAGGGGGAAGCAACTGACCTTGGCAACTGGCGGCCATTGACCATGCTGTGCGTAGATTACAAGATTCTTGCAAAGGTTTTAGCAGACCGGTTGCGCACAGCCCTTCCCTACGTTGTCCACGAGGATCAGACGTGCGGGGTAGAGGGCCGCTCTATAAGATGGAACCTACAGTTGATCAGGGATTCCATCGCTTGGGTTGAAGATAGAGGGCTGCCTTTAATGGTAGCAGCGCTAGATCAGGCGAAAGCTTTTGATCGCGTGAATAGATCTTTTCTATTCAGGGTGTTAGGTAGATTAGGATTTGGGGAGAAGTTTATAGGATGGATCCGTACTTTATATGTCGGAGCGGGGTGTCAAGTTAGTGTAAATAGTCACTTAGGTGACGTTTTTGACCTCTCGTCTGGGGTCAGGCAGGGATGCCCACTCTCGGCTCTCCTCTTCGTTCTGTACATGGAGCCTCTGGGGGCTGCCATTAGGGCAGACACAGGGGTGGAAGGCTTGTTGATCCCTGGAAGCGGTGGGCTGCGTGTTAAGATGACGCAGTACGCCGACGACACTTCCTTGCTGTTGTGCAAGGACTCGTGCCTGACAAGGTCCCTTGCCATCTTTGGGGATTTCACCCGAGCGTCGGGAGCGGTTCTGAACCATGCAAAGTCTTCCGTCAAGTTTTTCGGAAGATGGCGCGGTAGAACGGATGTGCCTGGGGGGTTATCTCTCTGTGAAGGGGCCCTGAGGATTCTCGGGGTTCATTTTGAGACCTCCGGCTCAGCGACGCTAAACTGGAACATGCATATCGCAGTGGTACAGAGGAAGCTAGCAATGTGGAAGGCTAGGTATTTGTCTTTTATGGGCAAAGTCCTGGTCCTAAAGGTGGATGTGTTGCCGTCTCTTTTGTATGTGGCATACATCTACCCATTGCCGGCTTGTCTGAGGAGGCCTCTAGTGAGGCTTGTGTTTCAGTTTATGTGGAGTGGCAGGTGCGAGTGGGTCGCCAGGGCACGCATGATTTGTCCCATCGGGGAGGGAGGTAGGGGGGTACCACATTTCTCCCTCAAGCTGGACGCCATTTTTGTTTCTTTCTTGTTGACGGAGCTTGCTCGTCCGGTTATACACCCGTCCGGTTACCTCCTGCGGGTGTTCTTCTCGTATAAGGCGAGAAGCGTAATGGTGTGGTCTAACGCGGGTCCTCGGGCGGAACAGCTGCCATGGCATTTTGGCCATGCGGCCAAGTGGCTGCGTGCGCACCCCGAGGTTGAAGTTGCCCGAGTAGGTTTAGACCACAGGCACCTGTACGAGGAGGTCAGGCAGGCAGGGAGTCCTGCGCCTGTAGCGGGCATCTCGTCAGTGGTCTGGGAGGGAGTGCAGGCGCGGGGCCTGGACAACAGGCTCAAGGACCTGAATTGGTTGGGCCTCCATAAGTGCTTGCCGGTATGTGCCATCTTGTACCGGTATAGTTTGGTGCAATCCCCCACCTGTCCAAGATCCTCTTGTGGCAGGGAGGAGACTGTGCGCCATGCCTTCTGGGACTGTGGCTTTGCCGGACAAGTCTGGGCAAGGGCAAGGGTAATGCTAGGTGTGGTTAGGAGTGATTTTGTTTTGACATGGGCTAGGCTAGAGAGAGGCGTAGGGAGAGCAAAGGGAACGGATAGGGACAGGTTTCTGCTGTGGCTTCTCATGAGTCTCTTTAAAAAGGGACTGTGGGAAGCCAGGCAGAATTTAGTCAAGACAGGGAGAGATTGGGGGGTGGAAGGGATAGTGAGAAGGGTGGAAGGTGATTTGAGGGGGAAGATGAAGAGGGAGGAGAGGAAGTGGGGGAAGCATGCGGCACGGGAGAGGTGGAAAGGGGGTTTAGGGCTGGGAGTGTTAGAGTGAGTTTGGTAAGGGGATAGATTAGGGAAGGGGAGATAGGGAAAGGGTTAGGTATTGGTTAGGTATGACGGGGAGGGACGATGCTCCCCTGAGGTTTGTTTTTGTTTGATGTTTTTGTAAATAGAATTAATTAAGAATGAATGAGAATTATGATTTTGTAATAGTATGAATGGTATTGATTGTAATAAATTATTTTAACCACCACCTTTTTGGTTTGCTTCCTGTCTGTATGTTTGGTGTAGGTTTTTCTTTTGTTTACCTCTTCTTGGGCAGATTTAGTGGGTCTCATGGTCTTTTAGGTCCCAGTTGTTGTTACTAGTCAACTTCCAGTGGACACCCCTATAGTGTCTATCAGAGCCCCTTTTAAAAAACAAGCTTATATTTTGGGTTGGATATTGCATCCAATTAATATTTTAATCAATGGAATTTCCTTAGAATGTTCATTAGTCTTTCAGTTGTTAATCTTCTGTTTGTTGTGTACTAAATATTTTTGTTTATTTTAATTTTGTTTTTTTCCTGTGAAGCCATTGTGTTGCATTCATGTCTGAAATGTGCTGTGTTAATAAAGCTTGATTTGATTTCAACATATGAACCCAATGACTGACCAATCAACAGACTCTTGGTCCATCTTAGTATGAAAAACAGTTTCACTTTTCAAGCCTGCTGAAGGCGTGGTGGAGTGGTAAACATCACCCCCGGCTCTACCAAGGGCTTGAGGTGGTCTCCCACCTCAACTCTTGACTGCCCCTGCAACACAGAAATAAACACATTTATATTATACAAAACACTAAAAGATATGGAGCATCTACGGCCTCAGTTACACCTGGCACCTAAATGTGACTTCTGTCATCCGATCACTCCAAGCTGCATTAGGTTCAGATCTACCAGGATGGGCTTTTGACATCGTCTGGACACAGTCAGGCCACTAAATATAAATAAGCAACGTAAAGAGGTGGGGTGAATGAGTGGGGAAAAGTACATTCTACACAAATGACCTTCATAATAGCAAAAAACAAATGTGTGTCTGAGGGGAAAATAACTGTCATACAGGTGAAAGGGGTGAGAAATTACACCCATATCAGTGGACAATTTGTACTAATGTAAATAAACATAGATGATGGAACATATTCCCTTTTGCTTATGTGATGAACCACTAAGGGGACATAAATATTTACCATCTAAACCATGTGTGACCTCTCACCTCTCTGGCTGAAGAGGTGTTCTTCCTAACCAGTCCCAGCTCTCTGACTGAGCTCCACCCTCACTGGGTCTTCAGAGGAGAGGAAGGCTGAGGAGGGATGGAAGGATAAATGGATCAGTCAGTCAAAAAGTGTAGAGCTGCTGTCTATGCTGTTTGACAAAATCACTATTTTAGTAGTTCATTAAAGTAAATTAGGATTTATGACTGCTGAATACCAACTATCAATCACTTACAAAATTTATTTTCAGGTAGAGATACATCCTCGGGACATCCCTAGCCCGTTGAAGTTGACATTTAAAATGGTTAAGGTAGGGGTTAAGTTTAGGGTAGGGATGTCCCAAGGATTCCAGATAGCATTGACCATCGTGCATTCTTCAGTCTTTTTTACATAGCAGGTGTAAAATAAACAGACAAGACAAGTGAGCACGCAATGCATTATGGTCATTGTAGTTCAATTATACCAATGTATGATGGAACATATTCCCTTTTTTTTCTTCCTTTATTTAAATTGACAAGTCAGTTAACAACAAATTGACGGCCTAGGAACAATCCCTTCCTAGACAATGTGCTGGACAGTAATTATTTATGTGGCTCGTGTAACTTTACGAGAAAGAAAATACGGACTGCAAGCGACAGGCTCAGGACACGGTTGATTGGCTATCAGACAAGGTTCATTACACTGCTAGCTGGTAGGACTGGATTATACTATAGCTGAGATCCCAATACCCATGTAAACATAGCTTACTGACAGATCAATGAGGTCAGATCCCATGTAAACATAGCTTACTGACAGATCAATGAGGTTAGATCCCAATACCCATGTAAACATAGCTTACTGGCAGATCAATGAGGTCAGATCCCAATACCCATGTTTTGTGAACAGATCGATTGTAGTTATAGTCGTTTCGAAGGTGACGTACTTTACAGTTATTTTGACCGCAGTGGTTATTGGAGTCGTTGTTTCCTGGAAGAAACCGTTGTTGTGCATCATCTTTCAACGCTCCAATAACTGATAATGACCAAACCTGTATAGGCTATTTGGGAATTAAACTTTAATCAACCTGAAAGCGTTACTTCATAGTAGAAACATCTGTTGGGTTGGTAGAATGTGGAAAGACCCACCTCATTGGTTAATATTCCCTGTAGTAGAAACATCTGTTGGTTTGGCATAATTTAGAAGTAGGTTTAAAATTCATACTTATTACAAATCTGCAGTTGTCTGACTATTATATTATTATTTAATGAAAGAAATGTAAAAATGCACTTTTTGCCTGGAAATAAAATAAACATTTATCTGCGTTTCCCACTCCAGTCAACAGGTGGCGATGGGCGTCTTTCAGGCGATGCGCGTCTTTCCGGCGACGCGATCAGCATGACGTATAATCCAGTGGACGGGACTCTTCTTCAACAACATCTAGTCAGGCACCTCGGTAGCTTCCTAGCCGATACATTCAAGCTGTTCAGACTGCTTCGGTGTATATTTTCCTCTGTATTTTAAGCATAATTCTGTCATATAACTAGTTTCCACATTTAATGTCATATTTCCGTTTAGTCAGGTAACGGTAGCTGGCTTGATAAATTAGCATATCACTAGGCTAGTCGCTAACTAGCTAGGTTAGCTGGCTAACATCACCGACCATGGGGTCACTAAACTACCCCCCTTCTGTTAAAGAAGAGGAGGTCTGCTGGACGGAGAAAGAAGCTCTGGGGCTGAACATTGTCGTGAAAGAGGAGAAGGAAGAAGAGGATGATGTGACAGTAAAACAAGAAGTAGAGGGTGAGGCTGTTACTGTGAAAGAAGAAGAGAAAGACGTTTCAGTGAAAGAAGAGGAAGACGCGTTCAGAGTGAAAGATGATGAGGATGTTACAGTAAAAGGAGAGGAGGATGCAGTTTTTGGAGTGAAAGAGGAAGAAGGGGAGATGACTGTCACATTGAAAGAGGAGAATGAAGAACATGAGGAGCAGACAGGTGATCTGATTAAAACCAGTAAGTACTGTCTTAAAAACAGGAGCACAAACTATTGTTGAACTGGTGCGTGTTTTTAAAGCAGCATTCTGCTGAATGTTTATGCTTGAATATGTTATTATTTAATGTAGGAATTGATACCTACACTGTAAGATGTGTATACCACCAGAGAGCGGGTCACCAACAAAACCTTAACAATGGATTAGCAAATTCACAACTTTAATGTCAAGATATACAACAAGATATAAATGACACGGGATGTATGTTGCTATAGTAACCCGTGGGGGTGATGTGTGTTGCTATAGTAACCAGTGGGGGGTGATGTGTGTTGCTATAGTAACCCGTGGGGGGGTGATGTGTGTTGCTATAGTAACCCTTGGGGGGTGATGTGTGTTGCTATTGTCACCTGTGTGGGGGAGTGAATAGTAAACCGTGGGGGTTGATGTGCGTTGCTATAGTAACCCTTGGGGTGTGATGTGTGTTGCTATTGTCACCTGTGTGGGGGAGTGAATAGTAAACCGTGGGGGTTGATGTGCGTTGCTATAGTAACCCTTGGGGGGTGATGTGTGTTGCTATTGTCACCTGTGTGGGGGAGTGAACACCCAGACAATGGACATTTTTTTTATTTTTATTTTTTTAATTTTACCCCTTTTTCTCCCCAATTTCGTAGTATCCAATTGTTGTAGTAGTGTCTCATCGCTACAACTCCCGTACGGGCTCGGGAGAGACGAAGGTTGAAAGTCATGCGTCCTCCGATACACAACCAACCAAGCCGCTGCACATCCAACCCGGAAGCCCAATGCGCCAATGCGCCGGAGGAAACACCGTGCACCTGGCCACCTTGGCTAGCGTACACTGCGCCCAGCCCGCCACAGGAGTCGCTGGTGCGCGATGAGACAAGGACACCCCTACCGACCAAGCCCTCCCTAACCCGGGCGACGCTAGGCCAATTGTGCGTCGCCCCACGGACCTCCCGGTAACATCCAACCCGGAAGCCCAATGCGCCAATGCGCCGGAGGAAACACCGTGCACCTGGCCACCTTGGCTAGCGTACACTGCGCCCAGCCCGCCACAGGAGTCGCTGGTGCGCGATGAGACAAGGACACCCCTACCGACCAAGCCCTCCCTAACCCGGGCGACGCTAGGCCAATTGTGCGTCGCCCCACGGACCTCCCGGTCGCGGCCGGTTACGACAGAGCCTGGGCGCGAACCCAGGATTCTGATGGCACAGCTGGCGCTGCAGTACAGCGCCCTTAACCACTGCGCCACCCGGGAGGCCCCCGACAATGGACATCTTTGAAAACAAAACCAGGAAGCGACTTCATCGTTACCCAGAAATTATTTGATGTTGAGATTAAAAACTTCTGCATTGGCCCTTTAATGTAAAATACCTACGGCTTCTTTCAATTAAAATAGTCAACAAGAAACAAAAATAATATTAACTACGACTACATACACCCGTCTAGCTAGCTGACCACCGATTTTCATTGCAATTCATGTAAGTTAAGTTAGGTTTTGGTTAAGTTAGGTTTTAGTTAAGTTGGTTATGAGAGATTTCAAAGAGTAATATGTACACATTTTGTGCGACATTCTGTATATTGTAAAGTTAGACTGCGTGACACATTTAATTTAATATCCAACTTTTAACCTCTGAAATATAGCTAACAGTTTGCTAATGTTGCTAGTTTAACGTAGTTGCTAAATGTTGATATAACTGCTTAGTAACCAAAAAGGAAAGATATTGTAAGTGTTAGATAATACATATCACGAAAACAGCTGAATGTTGTCAAGCTATAGATAGATAGAGCTCAGTCTATAAACATGACATTATCTATTATTATAGAGCTCTGCTCAGCCTATAAACATGACATGATCTATTATTATAGAGCTCTGCTCAGCCTATAAACATGACATTATCTATTATTATAAAGCTCTGTTCAGCCTATAAACATGACATTATCTATTATTATAGAGCTCTGCTCAGCCTATAAACATGACATTATCTATTATTATAGAACTCTGCTCAGCCTATAAACATGACATTATCTATTATAAAAGAGCTCTGTTCAGCCTATAAACATGACATTATCTATTATTATAGAACTCTGCTCAGCCTATGAACATGACATTATCTATTATTATAGAGCTCTGCTCAGCCTATAAACATGACATTATCTATTATAAAAGAGCTCTGTTCAGCCTATAAACATGACATTATCTATTATTATAGAGCTCTGTTCAGTCTATAAACATGACATTATCTATTATTATAGAGCTCTGCTCAGCCTAAAACATCACATTATCTATTATTATAGAGCTCTTATTATGACATCAAGACATTGGATTTGGAGCTCTACGTCATTTGTTTTTAAATCTCACCGTCACCAAGTTTATTTTTAATGATGTAATGTTGTGGAAACTGACCTCAGGTTATTGAGGGATCTAGTCTAGATTAAACCTCATAGGAAGACAATTTTATTTAATGCAGGTGTCATTCAGGTCTCTCTGTTTAACTAAATAATCTGTTTGTCTTTGGCAGGAGAGAGACCAGACTCTGACAGCGGGAAGAGTTCTTCAGAGGAAACAGACCTGGAGACGCCTAACCAACACCACTGCTCCCACTGTGGAAAGAGTTTTAGGTGGTTTGGGAGCCTGGAAATGCATGAGAGAATACATACAGGAGAAAAGCCCTACCACTGTTCCCACTGTGGAAAGAATTTTACTCAGTTCGGGGCCCTGGTTGGGCATGAGAGAACACACACAGGAGATAAGCCTTATCACTGCTCCCACTGTGGAAAGAGTTTTAGGTGGTTATGGGTCCTGAAAAAGCATGAGAGAATACACACTGGAGAGAAGCCTTATCATTGTTCTCACTGTGGAAACAGTTTTAGGTGGTTAGTGAGCCTGAAAACGCATGAGAGAATACACACAGGAGAAAATACTTTCCATTGTTCCCAGTGTGAAAAGAGTTTTAGGTGGTCAGGGAGTCTAAAAAAGCATGAGAGAAAACACACAGGTGAAAAGCCTTTCCAACATACTAATACACAGGAGGAGAAGACATACCACTGCTCTCATTGTGAAAATACATTTTCCCAGTCAGAGGACTTGAAAACACATGAGAGAATAGAGAGACTGTGTTCTGACTTGTGTTTTTGACTGAGAATTTGTGTTTTTGTTTGGACTGTCAGACTTGAGTTTACTTTTTGTAATGTTAATGAATCAATTAATCCATTGTTTGAAAGGATAAAAAATACATTGAAAACATCAAAAATACGTTCTGTATACCACTACAATCTACAACGCCATGTAAAAACAAGATGACATGGAGGTTAAATAAAGTGTGCTTTATCAATGGAACATATTGTGACCCGTCCACTTTGGGGCGCTGTAGAGTCATAATATCCATAACAACTACAGGTCAAACAGGGAAATGGCTCCAATCGTTTATCCACCATTCATTTTTTCCATAGGGCTGTGTTTTGTTTAGGCTCACCCTGGTGTGATGTTTTGGTAACCATGTAAATAACCATGTAGATCTCTCTAGGACAACGTGACTGAGGGCACACCGTGTGTTGTGAATGTATTGTAATGTTTTTAAAATGGTATAACTGCCTTTATTTTGCTGGACCCCAGGAAGAGTAGCTGCTGCCTTGGCAGGAACTAATGGGGATCCTTTATTCACAGATTCGAAAATGACAATTAGCATCAAAGTAGACGACATGCAAAACTTCAAATAATAAATAACCTCTTCAATTATGTATGATGGAGGCCACTGTGTTCTTGGGGACCTTCAATGCTGCAGAAATGTTTTGGTACCCTTCTCCAGATCTGTGCCTCGCCACAATCCTGTCTCAGAGCTCTATGGACAATTCCTTTGACCCCGTGGCTTGGTTACCTGTGGGACTTTATATAGACAGGTGTGTGCCTTTCCAAATCGTGTCCAATCAATTGAATTTACCACAGGTGGACTCCAAACAAGTTGTAGAAAAATCTCACGGGTGATCAATGGAATTAGGATGCATCTGAGCTCAATTTCGAGTCTCACAGTAAAGGGTCTGAATACTGTAAATAAATGTGCAACAATGTCTAAAAACCTATTTTTGTTTTTTCATTATGGGATTTTGTGATGTCATTATGGGGTATTGTGTGTAGATTGACGAGGGAAAAAATCTGTAATGTAACAAAATGTGGAAAAAGTGAAGGGGTCTGAATACATTACGAATGCGCTGTATACTCCTGGCAGAGTTTTCTACCCCTGGTAGAGTTGTATACCGTTGGCAGTTTTGTACACAGTCATGTGACACATGGTCTAGAAAAATCCAATCTTAGGAGAGAACATGGGAGGCACTATATCTGCAGGTGTTTATCTGGTCAAAACCACCGATACAGGTGCCCCTCCACCCTTTGGTGGGATGGATCATGTCTACAGAGAAACCTAGATTCAAATACTTAGATGTGTGTGTATTGGGTATATGTTGTGAAATGGTTAGATATTACTGCACTGTCAGAGCTTGAAACACAAGCATTTCGCTACACCCGCAATAATATCTGCTAAACACGTGTATGTGACCAATAAAATGTGATTTGATTTTGATTTGAAATAAATTTCCTATTTGTCAAAGGTGCTTTTGCCTGGGGTCAAAATGACTCCAAAGGTTTTGAATTATTTAAAAGTCCATATTGATACAGAAACACTAAACCATGATTTAGATTTACTAACAATTTGATTGACAAAGTAGTGAAAAATTGAATAGAATTGAATAAACCACATTTTGGCTATGATAAAAGATATGCCTCTGGGGTCAAAATGATCCATGTCAGAATTATGCTTCAATGCAAATATGTAGTGGGTGAAAAGTTTGTTTTAATTTCTCACTCATTAAAATGTGTACTGGGTGTAATATGGTTTTAAATTCTCACTCATTAAACACGAATCGATCAACACATGCTTCTCTTTGAACGACTTAATATAATATTAAACGTTTATGAAATAAATGAAAAATAAACGTTTGGTTCTTCAACTGCGTTGCCCACTCCAGTCAGCAGATGGCGATGTGCATATTTTAGGTTCAGGCGACGCTGCCAATGTGACGAATAATCTAGTGGACGGTACGCTCCCTCAACAACAACAGCTAGTCAGACACCTCGGTAGCTTTCTAGCAAACATAGCTACAACATTCATGCTCTTTACACTGTTTTGGTGTATATTAGTCGCTGTGTATTAAACACACTTCTGTCGTATGTACTTGTTGGCCCATTTAAATATATATTTACGTTGTTTGTCAGCTAGCTGGTTTGCTAAATTAGCTTAGAACTAGACTAGTCGCTAATGCTAACTAGCTAACATCTCCGACCATGAGTTCACTAAGCTACTCTCCTCCTGATAAAGAAGAGGCGGTCTGCTGGACGGAGAAAGAAGCTCTGGTGAAAGAGGAGGAGGAAGAGAATGATGTTACAATACAAAAACAAGTAGAGGGTGAGGCTGTTACCGTGAAAGAAGAAGAGAAAGACGTTTCAGTGAAAGAAGAGGAAGACGCGTTCAGAGTGAAAGAGGAGAAGGATGTTACAGTAAAAGAAGAGGATGATTCAGTTTCTGGAATGAAAGAGGAGGGGGAGATGACTGTCACATTGGAGGAAGAAGAGGAGGTTGGATATCTGTTTAACACCAGTAAGTACCGTCTCTGCAATCATTGAACCAATATGCAGTAAAGGGGTTCTACACTTTAATGTTGTTCTGTAGGAATGGCTGAAGCTACGCTAACGTGGAGAACATCAAGAGTGGACCATCAACAAAACGTTAACAATTGATGAAATGCATCCAATGACAATGCCTGAAATACTGTATTCATCAATATCTCCTATTAGATTAGCCCAATATGTAGTCTTAAAGGGGAAATCAGCAGTTGTTACATCCATTTTGGGACTTATACATTCATGATATGTACCCACCTGTTTCTTGAAGAATTCACTTATAAATGCCTCATGAACTTAGTTCAACTGTTGTACCCCATCAGAAAAATATAAGCTTTTTATACTCCAATGTTTGTCAGTTAATATAAACAAACACCGTATATACTCAAAACATGGATAAAACTAGAATGTTGATATCATGGATGGTTGCATTTCTCCAGCCCCATCCCTCAGCTTTTTACCAAAACAGGCAGGGAGTTTTCTTTGTTATTGTTTCTACTGCTTATTGTTGCCCCTGTTACTCCTCAAGGTCCAAGGACTGTATGTTATTTTCAGTGATAGACTGGCTCTAGCAGCTAAAATATTTAAATATTCCATCTAAATGAATCAATTCTCAATTGCGATACATTTCTACAAACATAAATCGCTGTACTTTCATATCACATCAACATAATTTCACACAATACTTTCATATCACATCAAAATATTTTCTAATACTTTCATATCACATCAAAATTATATCAAATTCTTTCACATCAAAATGATTTTATGTGGTTTTAAAGCTTCTGAACCTGGTGGCTGGTAAATGCTGCCATGGGATGGCAATGTTTCAAATAGATCTAGCTTGTGTATCACTATCACTTGCTATCACCAGAAATACTTTCAGAAATTAGGATGTTGGAAACTCCTTTCTATTTGTATTAACAGCTTAAAGAAAATAACATTGGCATGAATTATCCTCTGTGAACAAGAAGCAAAACATTGCAAATATTTTCAAAGATGTGAGATAATTAACTTGTTCTCTGTAATATCGAGTAGCTTTGCAATCATAACATTACGTACTTTCAAGAAAAATAGGCATGGCATACCCTGACTTTGAAAAGGGATTTTCGTGAGAATTAGTTTAGAAACATTTTCTGGAATAGTTTTTATTAGAAAACGGTTTTGTTAACTTGCCTGCCTATTGGATTTGGAATGCACTGTACTGTTCATCTCTGAAACTCACTGAGATAATTCGTTTGATACAGCAGTAGCAATACAGGGATATAACATCTACAGAAAAGACAGAAAAGACAGAAATGCTTATGTGGGAGGTGTTGCTGTATACAGTGCATTTGGAAAGTATTCCAAATTGCCTTTCTCCACATTTTGTTACTTATTCTTGTTACATTTTGCCTTATTCTAAATTTGATTAAATTCTTATGGCTTGGGGGCAGTATTTTGACGTCTGGTGCGCGCCCTTTGTTGTTTTTCCTTATTATTGAATACTCTATTGTCCGTTTGAAATATTATCGATTATTTAGACAACCGACATCCTGAGGATGAATTATAAACATCGTTTGACATGTTTCAACAAACTTTACCGGTACAATTAGGATGTATTAGTCTGCCTGTTTTGACCCCCTTTGAGCTTGTGGATTACTGAACACAACGCGCCAACAAAATAGAGTTTTAGGGAGATAATGAGGGACTTTATTGAACAAAACAAACATGTATTGTGTAGCTGGGACTCTTGTGTCTGCAACCAGATGAAGATCTTCAAAGGTAAGTGATTAATTTTATCGCTGTTACTGACTTTCGTGACTCCTCTATTTGGTTGGAAAATGTTTGTATGCTTTTGTAAGCGAGGCGCTGTCCTCAGATAAGCGCATGGTATGCTTTCACCATAAAGCCTCTTTCAAATCTGACAAAGATGCTGGATTAACAAGAAGTTAATCTTTAAACCAATGTATAACATGTGTATTTTTGTGAATGTTTATTATGACTATTTCTGTGTTTTGAATTTGGCGCTCTGCAATTACACTGGATGTTGTCGAGGTGGTTTGCTAGCGGAACGCCTGCGCCAGAAAGGTTAAACCTGGAGGTTCAGATTAAAAATCCTAACGTTTTCAGACTAAGCTGTTTTGGCTCTGGGAGTGTATTGTCCACAGGTGAACATGTCATGGAAAGTAATAGAAAATTCAAGTATAGAAAGACTGCCTACTGAAGGAGGGTGAAGATTGAAGCAAAGCCCAAACAGGGACTTGAACCCTGGACCCTCAGATTAAAAGCCTGATGCTCTACTGACTGAACTATCCGAGCTCTAAATTTGCTTATTTTCATACACCTAACCTGCCGGGCAGAGGCACGGTCTGACGAGGGGGCATTGTCAGATGGTACATTTCCCCAGAGAACCAGGCCTCCATTCCAAATGATACAATCAACGAAATCTGAACTAGGCAACCCTTCAAAAAAGCAATTTATCCCAGACCTTGTGGTGCATCGGTTGCACGGCTGACTCCACATCAGAAGGTTGCGTGTTCAAATGACGTTGTGGTCAGGGTTCTTATGTGTGCAATAGCTGCCTTTACAAAGCGAAGTCAATGAATCAGCACAAGTACCAATGTGGCTTTACAGTACAAATCTTGCATGAAAACGACCAAACCAATGCTGCTTTAGATGACAATTGTTTCTCACAAAAGCCTGGCTCACTGCAAATTCCTAAATCAGATGATGCTGTGTGATTGACAGACTTAAATCAGTCTTCGAACAGGGAGTTTAAATTAGTTTTTAAAAACTTTAATTTAGCTAATTTATTTGGCACATCTGCATTTGTGGAGTTTGTCCCATCCTTCTCTGCAGATCCTCTCTAGCTCTGTCAAGTTGGATGGGGAACATCACTGCACAGCTATTTTTCAAGTCTCTCCAGAGATGTTAGATCGGGCTCAAGTCCGGGCTCTGGCTGGGCCACTCAAGGTCATTCAGAGACTTGTCCTGAAGCCACTCCTGTGTTGTCTTGGTTGTATGCTTAAGGTTGTTGTCCTGTTGGACGGTGAACCTTTGCCCCAGTCTGAGGTCCTGAGCACTCTGGAGCAGGTCTTTCATCAAGGATCTCTCTGCACTTAGCTCTGTTAATATTTCCCTCGATCCTGACTAGTCTCCCAGGCCCTGCTGCTGAAAAAGATCCCCACAGCATGATGCTACCACGACCATGCTCCACCGTAGGGATGGTGCCAGGTTTCCTCCAGACATGACTCTTGGCATTCAGGCCAATCTTGTTTCTCATGGTCTGAGAGTCCTTGAGGTGCATTTTGGCAAACTCCGAGCAGGCTGTCATGTGCCTTTTACTGAGGAGTGGTTTCCACCTGACCACTCTATCATCAAGGTCTGATTGGTGGAGTGCTGCAGGGATGGTTGTCCTTCTGGAAAGTTCTTCCATCTCCACAGAGGAACTTTGGAGCTCTTAGTTGCTTTAAACTTCTTCCATTTAAGAATGTTGGAGGCCACTGTGTTCTTGGGGACCTTCAATGCTGCAGACATTTTTGGCACCCTTCCCCATATTTGTGCCTTGACACAATCTTGTCTTGGAGCTCTACGGACAATTCGTTCGACCTCATGGCTTGGTTTTTGCTCTAACATGCACTGTCAACTGTGGGACCTTATATAGACAGGTGTGTGCCTTCCAAATCATGTCCAATCAATTAAATTTACCACAGGTGGACTCCACTCAAGTTGTAGATACATCTCAAGGATGATTAATGGAAACAGGATTCACCTGAAGTCTCATAGCAAAGGGTCTGAATACTTATGTAAACAAGGTATTTGTGTTTCATTTTTAATAAATTAGCAAACATTTCTAAAAACCTGTTTTCATTTTTGTCTATTTTGTGTAGATTAATGAGGATTTATTTTCATTGTAATAATTATTAGAATAAGACTACCAAAACAAAATGTGGAAAAAGGGAAGTTGTCTGAACTGTGTGATTCGAACCAGGGTGTCTGTAGTGACGCCGCAAGCTCTGAGTTGCAATGCCTTTGACCGCTGCACCACTCGGCAGACCCAAAGTCATGTTCTAGTGCTGTCGCCAACTAAAATATATCTTGGTCAACCAAGAGTCGTCTGTTCATTCTACCAAACGGATTGGGTAAAATGTTATAACGTGTATTTTTTCATATATAGACACACCCCCTCATTTTTGATTGTAAACATAAATAAAGCAAATAAAAACATTGCAGCCTGCAGTTAAATATTAAAAATAAATGTCCTTTATAAATCACATTATTGGATGCACTTGGCCTGTCTACAACCAACTTGAAACATTGTATCAACTATCAACTGGGTCGTCCAAAACTAGCAATAGCAAGCTTGCAACACTGTATAAAATATTCTGGGCCCTCAAGATTCCCACTCTAGTGAATTTGTACTGACACAGCTCTAGGCTATTTGTGCAAAGAATAAAAAGTCATCAGGGATTTTATGACATTTCCACTGGATCAGATAATTTCATTTTCCCTTTCAATGCTGAGTGGTTATCGAGAGTTGTAAATATATTTTAAATACTTTGAGCAACTATTGTCATTCGTAATTGATTCTAATAAGACTTTGTTTACTTGCTGTTTGAGGTGAAGAAAAAATTACTTTGAGAAATCCTAAATAATTTGTTTGCTAAATCCAATGGTTCTAACTGAGAGTTACCTTAACTTTATTGACAACACCCCAATGGATACTGTCATTGATTCTTCAATAATTAAACATAATTCTTAATACTGTAGCTGTTCAGTTACAGTCACATGTTCAACTATCATCAGCTGATCCAGGAAATCATTTTCTGAATGCCAGTCACATGACAAACATCACGACAGTTATGCCGTGCTCCACGTTGGATCCAACATCCCTAACAAATTAATGTTTATAATTTGTTATTGTCTGCTTGATTTACAGTAGGGTTTGGACACTTGGCTCATAATGTGTAGAGAACTGTTCCTTGATGGACAGGCTATTGTACAATACACAGAGCTATTTTCTTATTCAGGACATTTAGAATGACAACACGTTACAGAGTAGCCTAGTGGGATTATTCACAACATTATCAGGTTATGAAATATCATGACAAAGACATTTATTGTCCATGTTTCACCTGAACTATTAAATTATTTATAGTCCTCGGTCTATGTTGTTGTTAGGTGAAGTTATGGGTCCTACAGTAGGTCTATGTTATTGTTAGGTGAAGTTATGGGCCCAACAGTAGGTCTATGTTGTTGTTAGGTGAAGTTATGGGTCCTACAGTAGGTCTGTATTGTTGTTAGGTGAAGTTATGGGTCCTACAGTAGGTCTATGTTATTGTTAGGTGAAGTTATGGGCCCAACAGTAGGTCTATGTTGTTGTTAGGTGAAGTTATGGGTCCTACAGTAGGTCTATGTTATTGTTAGGTGAAGTTATGGGTCCTACAGTAGGTCTATGTTATAGTTAGGTGAAGTTATGGGTCCTACAGTAGGTCTATGTTGTTCGGTAACGTTGTTAGGTAACGTCCTACTGTAATATTCAGAATACATTGTGAAAACTAAAATCTTTGCTCACCATTTTGGCTCCATGCAGATATACTTAATCGATAACTAGTGGTTTCCTCATTAGCAGATATACTACATCCATAACTAGTGGTTTCCTCATTACCAGATATACTACATCCATAACTAGTGGTTTCCTCATTACCAGATATACTACGTCCATAACTAGTGGTTTCCTCATTACCAGATATACTATGTCCATAACTAGTGGTTTCGTCATTACCAGATATACTACATCCATAACTAGTGGTTTCCTCATTACCAGATATACTACATCCATAACTAGTGGTTTCCTCATTACCAGATATACTACATCCATAACTATCGGTTTACTCATTAGCAGGGAGGAGTTTCTACAACCAAATTGTTTGTGCATTGCCCTCGTGCCGCAATTGTTAGCAAACACAGAAAGGGGCCTGTATTGGAGACCAAATGCGCCTGGCACACTGCTTAGGGATTCAGCAACTGCAATGACTTATTTCTAGCCTACAATCATCAATGTTATTATTAATGTGTAAACAAGACAAAATATGAATATTGTTGCTCACTTGACTGTCTTAAGACAATTGTCAAATGATTTTAGCATTCATTACAGACGACAATTGTTATACAAAATCATGGTTATGCTCTGGGCATCACCTTTTTCTAGTGGATTTCCGCTGTTGTGGGCCTTTAACCATTTGTCTGACTTTTTTGTTTACACAGGAGAGAGACGGGACTATCGTGGATCCTCTGGGGAGCCTCAACAACCTCATGATGCTGACGAGGCAGAGAAGAGTTCCTCCAGATCAGAACACCTCAAGAAACACCAGCAGAGACCCACAGGGAAGAGAACTCACCGCTGCTCTGACTGTGGGAAGAGATTCACCTCCTCAGCAGACCTCAAAAGACATCAGAGAATCCATACAGGAGAGAAACCTTATAGCTGTGCTCAATGTGGGAAGAGATTCACCACCTCATCAGGCATTAAAATTCACCAGAGAATCCACACAGGAGAGAAACCTTATAGCTGTGCTCAATGTGGGAAGAGATTCACCACCGCATCAGGCATTAAAATTCACCAGAGAATCCACACAGGAGAGAAATCTTTTAGTTGCCCTGACTGTGGAAAGAGTTTTGGTACTTCAGGATGTTTAAAATCACACCAGAGAACACACACAGGAGATAAACCTTATAGCTGTGATCAATGTGGGAATAGTTTTACTAAAGCTGGCAGTCTGACTAAACATCAGAGAACACACACAGGAGAGAAACCTTTTAGCTGCCCTGACTGTGGAAAGAGTTTTGGTACTTCAGGATGTTTAAAATCACACCAGAGAACACACACAGGAGATAAACCTTATAGCTGTACTCAATGTGGGAAGAGTTTTACTCAGTCAACCAGCCTGATATCACACCAAAGAACACACACAGGAGAAAAACCTTATAGCTGTACTCAATGTGGGAAGAGTTTTACTCAGTCAGGTGGCCTGAAATCACACAAGAGAACACACACAGAAGAGACAGCTTATGACTGTACTCAATGTGGGAAGAATTTTGTATCAATTGGCTATCTGAAGAGGCACCAGAGAACACACACAGGAGATAAATATTTTTGCTGTGATCAATGTGGGAAGAGTTTTGGTACATCTGGCTATCTTAAGATACACCAGAGAACACACAGGAGAGAAATCTTATAGCTGTGATCGATGTGGATACTCTGATAAACGATCTGATAAAACATTAGAAAATACATACATGAAGGAGTTGTTTCCTGATATCAATTAAATAATGTCACAATGTAGAATGTTTATACATTGTAGTAGGAGTATTTTAATGATGTCACAATGTAGAACCCTAAACGTTTGTCCCCTGTTCTATTGATTTGGACACGTTAAAACTGTTTTGACATTGGGCTATCCAACCCTAGCAAAATGTAATTGAAAAGATGTTGAAAAGAAGACTATGCCCGACGTCCAGTACATGTTTGGTTTTAGTTGAGAAGATTTCGTTTTTTCAACGTACCTGCAGCCTAAACACATGGACGCAGTATAATAAATGGGTCTATAATCAATTTTATTATTAATCCTACATCACTCCAGTATTTATTTACAACATCCAAGTGCTAATTGTCTTTATTCCACTACTGAAGAAGCATGTCTCAAATAATCCCATATTTCAAACATTCAGCCTGACAAAAGATACATGTTTTATTATTCCATGCCTCACCACTGTTAATTATTGCCAATACATATTAACAAAGGGATGTACATTTGGTATTTATATTTCATACTTACATTAGTAATCATATTTATTTAAGCAACCAACTGACAATTTTTGGGTACAATTACAGTTGAAGTCGGAAGTTTACATACACTTCGGTTGGAGTTATTAAAAGTCGTTTTTCAACCACTCCACAAATTTCTTGTTAACAACCTATAGTTTTGGCAAGTCGGCTAGGACATCTACTTTGTGCATGACACGTAATTTTTCCAACTATTGCTTACAGACAGATTTTTAGGGTTGTATCTGGTGGGTTCCTTGATAATTTGTGTGAGATTGAGGGCATCTAGGTTGAATTTTTGGTCACTTATGAACATTTGAAAATCTTGGCCATGTTCTGTTATAATCTCCACCCGGCACAGCCAGAAGAGGACTGGCCACCCCACATAGCCTGGTTCCTCTCTAGGTTTCTTCCTAGGTTTTAGCCTTTCTAGGGAGTTTTTCCTAGCCACCGTGCTTCTACACCTGCATTGCTTGCTGTTTGGGGTTTTAGGCTGGGTTTCTGTACAGCACTTTGAGATATCAGCTGATGTACGAAGGGCTATATAAATAAATTTGATTTGATTTAAAGTAATTGAAGCCATCAGAATGTTGATTCAGCAGACAGTTGCTGTTGAAGTGAGAAAGGCAGGGATGTTCTCAATACGAATGGACACAGCACAGGATTTAACATACAAAGACCAGTGTGCAGAAGTTCTGCGATATGTCACTGATGTTGTCCACAAGAGACTCATTGCGGTCATTGACTTTGAGTCATCGATTGGACAGTACTTTGTGGACCTTGTGAAACAGACCCTTGAGAAGATGGACATAGATATCAAACAGTGTGTTGGTAATGCAACAGCTCTCTGCTGGCTTCTCCATCTCGTTAGTGGGAAGGTGTTTCATCTGAGCTGGTCCAGGTTATATTTAAGAGTGTCTGGCCCAGTGCTCCAGTTGTCTTGATAGATGTGGAGAGTCAACACCTTTGGTTGCTCCACCTTTTTGGTTTACTTCCTGTCTTTAAGTCTTTAAGTTTGGTGTGGGTTTTTCTTTTGTTTGAATGTTCATTAGTCTTCCAGTTTAGTTTTTCAGTTATTCTGTTTTTTTTATCCTCTTATGTTTGTGTATTAAATATTTGTTTATTTTAGTTTTTTTTAATGTTTTTTCCTGTGAAACCATTGTGTTGCATTCATGTCTGAAATGTGCTGTATAAATAAAGCTTGATTTGATTTGAACATATTGCAAAACAAATTAACCCAATGACTGACAATCAACAGACTTAATAATTTATTTAACCTTTAACTAGGCAAGTCAGTTAACATCAGTCAACTGACTCTCTTCAAACCAATGAACAAATATGTCCCAAAGCAACACATATCTTGGTCCATCTTAGTGTAAATTCAGTATGTCTTCCACTATGGTTTGTCATTTTAGTATAACTTTTCAACCAACCCAGTGCATTTGTTGAACCTGAAAAATGTTGAAATCAACAATATGTAGCTGTCTGCAGCTGTCTGCCCAGTTCAACATCAGTTCACCGTCTCACCTCATACTGTATTGGAGCAGCAGCAGCTGACATGATCGTTGATGCTAATAATCATGTTTTGAATCTGAGAGTAAATAGAGCCGACTACAACTCTAAAAATGAAGAGTTCAACTGGAGTTAATCTCAGATCCCTTAAGAACCGTGGGGTTCTTGGTCAATGAAAAACAGCCCCAAAAGGTTATTCAAAGAACTTGTTAGAAGGTGGGTTCTTCCAGGAACTTCGCAATTACAACTGAAAACGATGGTGACAAGTTTGGATGCGACAACAAGTTAAAAATGTTAAGTTTGGGTTGATGTTTGGCTCTGAATATGTCTCGAAATAATTTATATATAATAATATAACATACTATTAATGAATAACGAAGACAATGATGGTTTTCTGTGAATATCTTCCATAACGTTACTATAGCTAATTACCGTAAATATTAGAAAGCCGGGTTTGACCGTCGGCGTTGTATGAGCTACAGTACAGTACCGTTATCTAGCTAGATAACGTTATGTCCTAACTAGGCACAACTAGGTTTGGATTATTTCCCTGAACTATATTCTTTCCCATATATTGTATATCGTTTCCATAAAGCCAACATGGCTTTACACTCATTAACGTAAGTTTCCAATCTAGAGCAGTTCTCACTTTTGTGATAATTAACTAGTTAACGTTAACTAACTAACTAACTAACAAAGGACGGTGACCTGTCCAGACGAGATGTTACAACGAACTGAATCGTCAATGGAGGCCTTCCTCTTTATATAGCCTGCTACAGCATGCAATACTATTAACTCACAAGGGGGCATAACGTTACATGTACAATACTATTCCATTTTGGAAACGTTACATGTACAATACTTTCCCATTTTGGAAACGTTACATGTCCGCCCCCCTGTGGAGGGAAATTAATATCTTAGATGGTAGCTGCAGATGGGATTCAAAGGATGGTATTAATACAGTGTCTCGACTACCTCCTTTGTATAAATGCCCTTCAGAATCCAAACACAGTATTGCCACGCAGCAAAATGTTGCGTATAATCTTTCAAGTCAACCTGATAAAATATTGAACGATTTGTGTACAAAGATATCTTGAAATGTGATATTAGGCCTGTATGGCAGTACTGTTACTGTATGGCAGTACTGTATTGGCTAATGCTTTCTCCAATATGTTCTTCTATTTTACATTCAATTATATGTCGATGCCATTTATCTTTAAATATTTATTGAATATATATACATATATATTTAAATGCTTGTAAGACTATTCTTTGACACATTTTCTCTTCCTTTGAAATTCTTATAGGACAGAACATGAACACAATGCAATTTGGATCAAGAAGAAGGTACAGATATGTTGTTGCATATCTGTACCTGCATTTGAAGTGTACATTTAACCTACATAGCAGTCAATACAAACTGAAATCTATTAGCATACAAATGTGTGCAAGTGATCTTTTCAGATCTTCTCAGAAATGAACCAAGTCCAGGGAACGGATATGAGAGTGAAATCCCGCTGACCTATGATGGGGGGAAACATCCCCATGGGACTTGGGGCTCTGCTAAGACTGTATTTGTATTTTCCCTTAAATTTCCCAAAAATTTCAGAAAAACACTTCTGTTGTTAAATTACTGTGTTCTGGGGAGAAGAGAAGTTGGGGTGAAGTTACCAGGGCCGGTCATAAAGATGACAAACTTCCTAACAAAACTAAGTGGATATGATATACACATTAAAGCTGAAAAATCTGCATTTAGCATCAAGTCTACAATAATGTTAGTTTACCTATGATTCATTTTTAATGTATGTTGGTTTATTGTACATAATTTTTATTTTTTTGAAATGTCATGAAAAGCACTATACAAAGTAAATGTGTTTGGTCATTTTATTTGTAAATATTAATTCACCTTTGTGGTGCCACTAAATAAACAATGAATTATTTAAATCAATATGGTCAATATTGTTATTATTAAAATATGTTTTTGTAATGGAGGGTGGACAGGGAGTTTAAAAAAAATTAACCACAAAAGGTTCTTAGTGGAACCATGATAAGGGGTTCTTCAAATAACTTTTAGGGGTTCCCCCAGTTTCAATTTGAATAAGCCCTACAGGACACTCCAGGAACCTATACCTTTTAGTGTGTATATTGATCAAAGTCACCTTGTCCGAGAGACATTTACACAGCCCAATTTGGGATGACTATTTTGGGGCGAAATAGCGGCCACAACAGACAGACCTGATATCGCCAATAATTCGACGTCCTTGGTCGTTACGTGCTGAGTGGTTATGACCAAAGTTATTCTATTTAGCTACACTTAGTACATTTTTACACGTCAATAAATGTTTGATGCAACATAGCCCATTTTCAAAGGGAGTCGTTGGTTTTTAGGGGCAGTTGCTTTTTAGCTTTTTGTATGAAAGTATTTTCTCAACTGCGATACCAACTCCAGTCAGCAGATGGCGATGTGCGTCTTTCAGGTGATTCTGCCACTGACGTATAATCTTGCGCACGGAACGCTTCTTCAATATCAACAGCTAGTCAGCCACCTTGGTTCACTAACTTTATGGAAAAAGGTTCATTCAAAAAATATAGTGTAACCAATGTGAAGTGGCTAGCTAGTTAGCGGGGTGCGCGCTAACAGTGTTTCAATCGGTGACGTCACTCGCTCTGAGACCTTGAAGCTGCTCTCCAAAGGTCGCGGCTTTTGTGGAGCGATGGGTAACGATGCCTCGAGGGTGGCTGTTGTCGATGTGTGCAGTGGGTCTATGGTTCGAGCCCAGGTAGGGGTGAGGAGAGGGACAGAAGCTATGCTGTTACAATAGCAACTCCTCTCATACTGGGAACGAGCAAAAACAAAACTAATCTCCAATACGGAAAAACATGCAGTCAAAATAAACTGTGATCCATGGCAACTCACTGGCTAAACACAAAACTTTTTGACTGCCCACCCTTGAGACAATCAGCAACCAAGTTGTCCTTAGCACGGACATGTTTGATATCAAGAGGAAACTCCTGCAATATCCGTAGTAACTTTCAACCTCACTGCGGAGCTTCTCTCTCTTATCAGGGTTCCCTCGATAGGCATGTTGTTGGATCGGGGCCCAGTCCCCAATGTCATGCTCTAGTACATTTGGGTTGGCACATCTGAGAATGAACCCTGATATTCTAAAAGCAGGGCAACAATGTCAATATAAATTCTACCAAAAATGTGTCATTTGGTTGCATAAATAATTATCATTACTAAATGTTACATGAAATGTAAATATGGAATATTTGATTGCATAGTGTTATTTTCAACTGCTTTTCAATTACATTTTGCTAGGTGGGATAGCCCAATGTCAAAACACAGTTTTAACGTGTCCAAATCAATAACCAATATGCAGAATCAGTTTGGGATAAATTGAAAACCTAGCACATGTTATGTTTATTTACACACAAACATCTGCCACAATAATCATATTACTTGTATTTTTTAAACAAGCATCTTATAAACTGCACAAGCACCAAAAACACTTGTTTTGACAAGTAGCAATATATCAATTAGGGTTGAAATCAGGTTGTACGTACTGTTGAAACTAACACAACTAAAAAAACACATGGAAATGGGAGATATATTTTACCTCACTGGTTAGAGGACAACCTGCAGAAGACAGTCAGATACATTTTGGAGTGATGCATTTACAGTGCCTTGCGAAAGTATTCGGCCCCCTTGAACTTTGCGACCTTTTGCCACATTTCAGGCTTCAAACATAAAGATATAAAACTGTATTTTTTTTGTGAAGAATCAACAACAAGTGGGACACAATCATGAAGTGGAACGACATTTATTGGATATTTCAAACTTTTTTAACAAATCAAAAACTGAAAAATTGGGCGTGCAAAATTATTCAGCCCCCTTAAGTTAATACTTTGTAGCGCCACCTTTTGCTGCGATTACAGCTGTAAGTCGCTTGGGGTATGTCTCTATCAGTTTTGCACATTGAGAGACATTTTTTCCCATTCCTCCTTGCAAAACAGCTCGAGCTCAGTGAGGTTGGATGGAGAGCATTTGTGAACAGCAGTTTTCAGTTCTTTCCACAGATTCTCGATTGGATTCAGGTCTGGACTTTGACTTGGCCATTCTAACACCTAGATATGTTTATTTTTGAACCATTCCATTGTAGATTTTGCTTTATGTTTTGGATCATTGTCTTGTTGGAAGACAAATCTCCGTCCCAGTCTCAGGTCTTTTGCAGACTCCATCAGGTTTTCTTCCAGAATGGTCCTGTAATTGGCTCCATCCATCTTCCCACCATCTTCCCTGTCCCTGCTGAAGAAAAGCAGGCCCAAACCATGATGCTGCCACCCCCATGTTTGACAGTGGGGATGGTGTGTGTTCAGCTGTGTTGCTTTTACGCCAAACATAACGTTTTGCATTGTTGCCAAAAAGTTCAATTTTGGTTTCATCTGACCAGAGCACCTTCTTCCACATGTTTGGTGTGTCTTCCAGGTGGCTTGTGGCAAACTTTAAACGACACTTTTTATGGATATCTTTAAGAAATGGCTTTCTTCTTGCCACTCTTCCATAAAGGCCAGATTTGTGCAATATACGACTGATTGTTGTCCTATGGACAGAGTCTCCCACCTCAGCTGTAGATCTCTGCAGTTCATCCAGAGTGATCATGGGCCTCTTGGCTGCATCTCTGATCAGTCTTCTCCTTGTATGAGCTGAAAGTTTAGAGGGACGGCCAGGTCTTGGTAGATTTGCAGTGGTCTGATACTCCTTCCATTTCAATATTATCGCTTGCACAGTGCTCCTTGGGATGTTTAAAGCTTGGGAAATCTTTTTGTATCCAAATCCGGCTTTAAACTTCTTCACAACAGTATCTCGGACCTGCCTGGTGTGTTCCTTGTTCTTCATGATGCTCTCTGCGCTTTTAACGGACCTCTGAGACTATCACAGTGCAGGTGCATTTATACGGAGACTTGATTACACACAGGTGGATTGTATTTATCATCATTAGTAATTTAGGTCAACATTGGATCATTCAGAGATCCTCACTGAACTTCTGGAGAGAGTTTGCTGCACTGAAAGTAAAGGGGCTGAATAATTTTGCACGCCCAATTTTTCAGTTTTTGATTTGTTAAAAAAGTTTGAAATATCCAATAAATGTCGTTCCACTTCATGATTGTGTCCCACTTGTTGTTGATTCTTCACAAAAAAAATACAGTTTTATATCTTTATGTTTGAAGCCTGAAATGTGGCAAAAGGTCGCAAAGTTCAAGGGGGCTGAATACTTTCGCAAGGCACTGTAAATGTAGGGGTCGCTAAACAAAGGAATGCAACACTTATTTGTCATAACTCATCGCAAAAATCATTTGTGCGAGAGGAGGGAGATGAGGTTGCACATCCTGTTAAAACTAACAGCTCAAAACCCACACGTAATCTGTGAATAATATGTACATCACTGGTTAGAGGAGAATTTGTAAAAAACAGATTGCTACATTTTGATTCAAGACATCTTTTTTTTTGTTAGTCACTTTTTGTCAAATCACATAAATAGTAACTAATTCAACTCAGAGCCTGGATTTTCCCGTGAGGCTAATATCCCTATCAAGTTGAAATCAATAGAACAGGGGGCAAATGATTACGGATCGACATTATGACATTAAAATACTCCTAGTACAATGTTTAAACATTCTACATTGTGACATTAATTCATTGATATCATGAAACAACTACTTCATGTATGTATTTTCTGATGTTTGATCAGAGGTATTTTATCAGATTATCTCTGGTAACACTGACCACAGCTGGGGATTTCTCTCCTGTATGTGTTATATGGTGTGTAGTCCGCTTGCTAGACGTAGTAAAACTCTTCCCACATTGAGCACAGCTATAAGATTTCTCTCCTGTGTGTGTTCTATGGTGTGATATCAGGCTAGTTGACTGAGTCAAACTCTTCCCACATTGAATACAGCTAAAAGATTTCTGTCCTGTGTGGATTGTCTGATGAATTTTAATGCCTGATGATCAGGTGAATCTCTTCCCACAATCAGAGCAGTGGTGAGTTCTCTTCCCTGTGGGTCTCTGCTGGTCTTTCTTGAGGTGTTCTGTTGTGGAGAGACTCTTCTCTGCCTCGTCAGCATCATGATGTTGTTGAAGCTCCCCCGAGGATCTACGATAGTCACGTCTCTCTCCTGCATGAACAACAAAGTCAGACAGATGTTTAAAGGCCCACAACAGCAGAAATCCACTGTAAAAGTTCAAATGAGCAAGAGAAGTCATATTTTTGCCAGACGACTTTTGGTCTCCAATATAGGACAATTTCGGTGTTTACTAAAATTGCGGCTCGAGGGCGATGCACACTCAATTTGGTTGTAGAAACTCCTCCCTGCTAATGAGAAAAACGCTAGTTATGGATGTAGTATATCTGCCTGGAGCAAAAATGGTGAGCAAAGATTTTAGTTTTTCGCAATGTATTCTGAATGTGAATGGGGGTAAACTCAGGGGAGTAATCTCCATTTCCAGGTTGTTTATGAGTGCATTTCACACTACTTTGGATTATAATTGTAAGGCTCGTTTGAATGTCCTGCTTAATATGATGTTTGTGCTATTGTCACAAATCAACTGCTTTATACTTTTAAAAAAACACTTCAACCAGTAAAATGCTCTTTGGCTAGCTTATCCATCAGCATGACAATGAGGGTTTGTACACTAAGTGTTTGCCAAATTGGCACAAAACTTCACCTAACAACAACATATACCTACTGTAGGACCCATAACTTCACCTAACATAGACCTACTGTAGCATATAGAAGTAGGACTTATCTACCTGGCCGGAGCGCAAATAGGCCTAGAAATGTGCCTATTTGGGGATGTCTGATAGTATTGCTGATTGTCTTAACGCACCACCACTAATGAGTTGTGGAGCTTCTCAAAGCAAAATTCTCTTAACCTCAAACAGCATGTATACAATGTCTAATCAAAATCAATTGCAAATGAGAATAGTTCTTTAAAGTATTTGAAAAACATTTCCAGCTCCTGCCCTTTTGATAACCACTCAGCACGAAAGGGAAAAATGTAATGCGCTGATCCATTGGAAATGTCATAAAATACCTGATTACTTCTTATCCCTTTCACAAATAGCCAACAACTGTGTCGGTCCCAAACTCACTGGCGCGGGAAACCGAGAGCCCAGAATTATTTTAAACAATGTTTCAAGTTTGTTGTAGACAGGCCATGTGATTTACAGTATATTTATTTGCAATGTTTTTATTTGTAGGATATTTTTTACATAGTTAGCAATAAAAGTTAGTATAAATTAATAGTATAAATTTCATTTAGATTTAGATAGAATGTAGATTAATCACAGACAATGATTTTGAGATACTTTATCAATGGAATTGAACTGTTCCATGAAAATTAGAATATTAAAATCATAACTGGCATGCAGATCAGTATAAATGGTAAGATGCTTGTGTAGCCTATTACCAGCAACGTCAGAATTTATGAAGGCCAGCAGGACGAGGTGGTTCAGGAAGAGTTCTCTCTTCTGGTTGGGCATATTGATGTAATGGCATGAAAATACATTGGCAGAATATTATATGGTGACTTATCAACAGCCCTAATAACTTGACACCCACAGGAAATCTTCACTGGCCATTCTAGAATATACAATATAGCCTAGAAACCTGGTTAAACTACCATTATGACATCATGGATGAATTCTAGAATATACTATATATCCTAGAAACCTGGTTAAACTATCATTATGACCTCATGCATGGCCAGTCCTTGTATTCATAGTGTAGTGAATTCAGGGGGTAGCCCTGAGCTGAAGTCAAACTTGGGTCCAGCGACTGTCAAGCCAACACCTTACAACTGTTACGCCAAGATGTCTGAACTTCTTAACGAGGTCGCTAGGTGTTGGGTTACGGTTTCTACAATAGCTTTCTCTATGAATTTGAGAGTGGTTACACTTCTCCTTCCCCCATCCCTCAGCTGTTTACCAAACCAAGCCTCTGGGCAGCAATTTTGCTGCTGTTTAAAAAACCCACACAACCCAGCAATCTGCAGTTGAAACAATAACAAATGTGTCATTCCACCACCGTTTTGGTAATAAGATGATTATGGGGTTGGAGAAATGTAACTACAGACAGACATACCTATGGTTGCAAGGACTGACCATCCATGATATCAACATTATAGTTTTAACCATGTTGAGGCTATACATTGTTGATTTACAATGTTTCTAAACATTAGAGTAAAAAAAGCTTATTTTGGGTTCTGATGGGTTACAACAGTTGAACTAAGCTCATGAGGCATGTGTTATATTCTTCAAGAATCAATGGCTATAAATAAATAATTTAAAAGTCACAATATGGATGTAGCAATTGCAGATTTCCGCTTTAACACCAAATATCAGCTCAACAACTGCAGAGTTTGTGCCTCTGTTTTTAAGACAGTACTTACTAGTGTTAATCAGAGAACAGTTTCTCAAAACCATCTTACGGTTAAATTCATCGTTAGAACCATTGGATGCCTTAAGATGCGTTTGGGAAACCGGGACCAGGTATCCAGTTTCCTCCTCTTCTTCCTCCTCCTCCTCCTTTTTCGATGTAACAGTCATCTCTCCCTCCTCCTCTTCCACTCCATAAACTGCATCCTCCTCTCTTTTTACTGTAACATCCTCCTCCTCTTTCACTCTGAACGCGTCTTCCTCTTCTTTCACAGTAACGGCCTCGCCCTCTACTTCTTGTTTCAGTGTGATATCCTCCTCTTCTTGGGCAGAAGAGTAGCTTAGTGATCGCATGGTCTGGGATGTTAGCTGGCTAGGCTAATGCTAACTTAACCAGCCCGCTAGCTGACTAATAACAACACCGTAAATATGAAATTAAATCGGATAACTAACTCGACGACAGAAGTGGGTTTAAAACACAGTGGCTAATATACACTAAAGCGTCTAAAGAGCTATATTGGTTCGGCTATTTTGTCTAGCAAGCGACCGAGGTGACTGACTTAACTCTTGCTGCTGTTAAAAGAAGCGTTCCGTCCACTAGATAATACGTCACACCAGCAGCAATGCTTTAAAGTCGCAGACCTCCATCTGCTGGAGTGGGTAACGCAGTTGAGTAAAATGTATATTTTATCTTCAGACAACAAGTTAAAGTGTAGGTGAGCATTTTACTCACCAGTGTAACAATACAGTGTGGTTAAAGACTTAGTAAGCTAGTTGTAGTCACGCTATGGTTACCTATAAGTACAAACAGTTATGTTTTTGCGTTATTACATATTTATTAACTTATTTCGGGAAATCTTCCAAACTACCCACAATGCACTATTTCCCAAGGTCATATGGATGATCTACTCTGTGCTACTAAGTTTGTATGCCAGTATTCTGCCCTTGAGTTGCGTTCCCATACAAAACTAGACAGATAGCTAACAACTAAGTCTTCAATAAAACTCCCAAGAGAACATGATCTTGGATTGACTGCCTCACCACAGATCTCTGTACACTTTGAGGTGACAGATAGAAGAGCATCGTCACCTTGCTCCCCGCCATGCTCTGTCTCTGCTGTAGCGGTGTCTGTATTTGAAGGGGCTGGGCCTGGATGCAGAGCAGCAAGATGTCTGTCACTGTCGCACTCAGAGCACTTGATTGAAACCTTACAGTCTTTAGCTCTGTGCTGAGTTGACCCACAACATCGGAAACAAATGCCATTGTCTTTGAGATATGATTTGCGCTCATCTAGAGTTTTGTATCTAAACCCACAACACTTTATAAGAGGTTCCTGATGAATCTCGAGAAGAACAAGAATGGTGGGAATGCTTCCCGATAGTCCTTCTTATATTTGGATCCCTGTGCTATCCATTTTTCTTGTAAACTGAATGGAAGTTTCTCTACAATAGGGTTTACCCCCCGAGATGTGTCCAGATAAGCGAGGCCTGGAAGGTACCCTTCTACTTTAGCGCACTCCAGTTCGAGAAGAATGTCACCTAGTTCTCTTTGTTTGTGATTGTCTTTGTTAGCCAGTTTTGGAAAATCATCAATTTTCTTCAACAGTGCATTCTCGATCACTTCGGGTGTACCATAGCACTCTTCTAGTCGTTGCCAGACCATGTTAAGTCCTGCTGTGGCGTTGAAAATATGGACAGATCTAATTCTGTTTGCTTGCTCAGACGACTCTGCCCCTAGCCACTTGGTAATTAGATCTAACTCTTCCCTGGCTGATAAATTCAAGTCTCTGGTCGCATTGAGAAAGGATGCTTTCCATGCCCAATAATTTTCAGGGCGATCATCAAACTTCAGGAGTCCGGAACTCACCATCTCACGTCGTAGGAGGTACTTGATGAGGTCTGGTGCCACTTGTGACTCAGGGAAGTTTTGTGTGTGTGACTGGAAGTGGGCTTGCTTTCCATTTTCACCATGCTGCTGTTCATTTATTTTGAACGGAGAGTCTCTGCTCATGTTCTGTTGTTTGCTACTTTCTTGATTATGGCATGTAGCTGGGTCAACACTAACCTCTTGTTTCTCCACTTCAAATGGAAGTTCAGCAAAGTAGGGCCTAGCATGTTGTTGCACATACTCACATGTACGTTGGACTGGACTTAAGGGCTGTGTGCCTGTGTCTAGTTCTTTGCGAAGCTCTCTGCGTTCTGATCCTACAGCTTCTTCAAAGGCTGCAGCTTCAGCCAATGCAGCAGCAGCTGCTCTCTCAACTTGGAGAACATATAAAGTTGCCTCGAGGTCAGCTTTTTGCTTCATAACAGAAGCTTCTTTCTCAGCATAGGGGACTTGGCGCGTGCTTTGACGGCTGCAGAACTCGCCGTTGAGGATCTGCTTGACTGTTTTGATGACCTTGATCTTGTAGATTGAGACTTGGTCCCAATGTGCTGAAGAGGCTCTTCCATCTCTCTCTGTTGAACACCTGGCTCTGGTTGTTGCATCGTAGACTGCTGGTCTTCCCTAGGATAAGAGGCTTTGTTGGCTGATGAATGTAGAAACATAACCACCGTGTGCAGTTATTCTTGTGCTTGAGCCCGCTGTGATGATGTTTTTTCACTATTCTGCCCTTGAGTTGCGTTCCCATGCAAAACTAGACAGATAGCTAACAACTAAGTCTTCAATAAAACTCCCAAGGCGTGACTTTTCTTGAATGAATATATTGAAAACGTTTATGTTGTGAAACTGCAAAATACAGAAAAGAATATACTTTAGTATTCAATTCACACCGACATACTGTAGCTGTACATTAAACATTTGAAGTTGCATAAATACAAAGCACGTGCTAAGGTACCATGCATCTGGCATGATGCCAAACCATATAGCTAATTGTTACTCATATGGTAATTGGCTCCTTTCATTACTCTAATAATGTACAACCATCTATGTAGAATAACAAAGCATATTACACTAGAAACAGTAACAAACTACAGTATTGTATATTTTACAATTCGTTTGCATGACGCACGAGCAAAGTAATACAGCTAACGAGATAATGAAAGGCATTGCAATTTGTGAGTAAATGCAACCAACATTGATATGTAAGCAACTCTATCAATAACAAGATTACCATCATTAACTAAATGCTTGAATCGAACTTGCAAACAAATATTTTCCAAGGCTGAAGCGTGACAAGAAATAACTACATTGAATGACCTGCACCGTAGCGTTGTTTGTAGCTGCTTCTATGCGTGCAGAACAAATTCTCTACTTCCTGTTTGCGTAGTCTTTCTAAGTACCAGAAAGCTCCACTAGGGGGCAAATAACACCGTTGAACACAATGGAAATCCAATTTAACCATTGTAATAAAATAATCTGTTACCTTCTAACAGGATGGCAGTACAGCCAGTGTAACGGTGTAATGAAGCTACATGTTTTAAATATATTTAACCTTTATTTAACTAGGCATGTCAGTTAAGAACAAATTCTTATTTACGTTGACGGCCTGCCCCGGACAAACCCTAACCCAGACGATGCTGGGCCAATTGTGCGCTGCCCTATGGGACTCCTAATCACGGCCTGTTGTGAAACAGCCTGGATTTGAACCAGGGTCTGTAGTGACGCCTCTAGCTTCCTCAACAATGGAGTAGCTTCCCCTGTTTTTCATCAACAATGGAGTAGCTTCCCCTGCTTTCATCAACAATGGAGTAGCTTCCCCTGCTTTCATCAACAATGGAGTAGCTTCCCCTGCTTTCATCAACAATGGAGTAGCTTCCCCTGCTTTCCTCAACAATGGAGTAGCTTCCCCTGCTTTCATCAACAATGGAGTAGCTTCCCCTGCTTTCATCAACAATGGAGTAGCTTCCCCTGCTTTCATCAACAATGGAGTAGCTTCCCCTGCTTTCATCAACAATGGAGTAGCTTCCCCTGCTTTCCTCAACAATGGAGTAGCTTCCCCTGCTTTCATCAACAATGGAGTAGCTTCCCCTGCTTTCATCAACAATGGAGTAGCTTCCCCTGCTTTCATCAACATTGGAGTAGCTTCCCCTGCTTTCATCAACAATGGAGTAGCTTCCCCTGCTTTCATCATAGCATAAATCCATGTGATTTGGTTACTTTCAGTCACATGTTCATACGGGAAAGGCGTGTCTGATGTCTGCAGGTCAATGCAACTGAGAAATATGATCCTTGTAATTATTCTATGTATTCTATGTGAATTTCAGCAGTGGTAATGATTGTGAAATATTTTGTTCATTTCATGAGAGCAACATGATAATTAATGATTTCCGGACACAACTCATGTTATTCTGGTTGAACAGTGAGAGATTAGTTGATTAAGGAGTAAGGATTTTTTGTGAATGGTTAGGAAATAATATGTCATGTTTTACTCGTACCTCAGCCAGCATTGTGAATGGTTAGGAAATAATATGTCATGTTTTACTCGTACCTCAGCCAGCATTGTGAACGGTTAGGAAATAATATGTCATGTTTTACTCGTACCTCAGCCAGCATTGTGAACGGTTAGGAAATAATATGTCATGTTTTACTCGTACCTCAGCCAGCATTGGGAATGGTGTCATTGAGGCGGTGACATACTAGACCATGGTAGTAAATCGAATACTTAGGTGTTTTTAGTCATGCATGAAAGGTCTGGGGTGGTTCTGTGGTTATAAGTTACAGACCTTGGAATACATTTCTGGCCCTGCGGGCAGGGTCTGAATCAAACACAATGTCCACCTGGTACACTGACAGGGTCTGAATCAAACCCAATGTCCACCTGGTACACTGGCAGGGTCTGAATCAAACACAATGTCCACCTGGTACACTGACAGGGTCTGAATCAAACCCAATGTCCACCTGGCGGCACACTGGCAGGGTTTGAATCAAAATGGTTTTCTAATGATAAACTTCGATTAGCTAACACAATGTGCCATTGGAACACAGGAGTGATGGTTGCTGATAATGGGCCTCTGTACACCTATGTAGATATTCCATTTAAAAAATCTGCCGTTTCCAGCTACAATAGTCATTTACAACATAAACAATGCCAACACGGAATTTCTGATCAATCTGATGTTATTTTTAACGGACAAAAAAATGTGATTTTCTTTAAAAAACAAGGACATTTCTAAGTGACTCCAAACTTATGTACGGTAGTGTACATCTATCTACATGATGTATTGTTACACCATGTAGGAGCAGTATAGACCTAGTCTGTTCATTATATACATCTACATTATGTATTGTTACACCATGTAGGAGCAGTATGGACCTAGTCTGTTCATTATATACATCTACATGATGTATTGTTACTTATTTAGATTTAGGTTGACTTAATGAAACTGCCTTAAATGTGCGGTAGTAAACCTTTTTTATTCGCACTAATCAATCAACACATTCAGGTCTTTGTATGTCTCAACATAATAGTATTATTTAATTAAATCCATTTAAAATAATCTTTGTCTGAAAATAAAATATGATCCTCAACTGCGTTTCCCCTCCAGTCAGCAGACGGAGATGTGCGTCTTTCAGGCGACGCTGCCAGCGTGACGTATAATCTAGTGGACGGTTCTTCAGAAACAGCTCGTCAACCACCTCGGTAGCTGTCTAGCCAACATAGCCGAAAGATTCAAGCTATTTATACGCTTTTGGTGTATATTAGCTACCGTGTTTTAGACACACTTCTGTCGTATCTACGTGTGAACCTATTTAATTTAATATTACGTTATTTTGTATTAGTCAGCTATAGTATCTATCTGGTTAAGTTAGCACTAGCCTAGTCGCTAATGATAATAGCTAGCTAGCTAACATCCCCGAACATGAGCTCCCTAAACATCTCCCCTCCTGTTAAAGAAGAGGAGGTCTGCTGGACGGAGAAAGAAGCTCTGGGGCTGAACATTGTTGTGAAAGAGGAGGAGGATGTCACAGTAAAACAAGAAGTAGAGGGTGAGGCTGTTACAGTGAAAGAAGAGAACGACGTTTCAGTGAAAGAAGAGGAAGACGCGTTCAGAGTGAAAGATGAGGAGAATGTTACTGTGAAAGAAGAGGAGGATGCAGTTTTTGGAGTGAAGATGGAAGGGGAGATTACTGTCACATTGAAAGATGAAGAGGTGGAGATAGGAGATCCGATTAACACCAGTAAGTACCGCCTTAAATTGGTTTTCTACTTTGGATATCTGGAGTTGGCTCGTCAATACCTCTTCAACGGAGGGCCCTGGGATGATATGTCTAGAATCAGACGACGTAGAGAGCAAGCTACTCCTTGTTTTCTCTGTTCCGTTTCCAAAAAGTGACTTAACATATATATATTTGAGAAGGGTCTATCTGCTGACCGCAGACTGGGGGGTATGGCATGTAGTGATTTTAATGTAGTGATATTTTACTACACACCGTGCCCCCCAATAGTGGCATGTGAGAGTTGGGTTGGCTACACCAACAATTATGGATATACTGACAAGATGTCTCTTCCCTCACAAGTGGAGTCGTTTTCCACAAAGCGGCACGGTGGGTTGTCTAGCTCCCGCGTATCCACCAATCCAAAGAAATGATAGATCTTATTATTATTATTATCTATTGTTTATCATCTATGAGGGTTGTTGACGTCAACCGCCTGTATTCAATGGAGAGAGATGCTAAACTATGAGCATGAATATGCATAGCGATCTGGAGACAACTCCAATAGTGTTTTTATCAAAGTTGTCGGTATTTCACGTGTCCTGTCCACAAAACAACCGAAGAATTACCAAACTTCTGTTTGATCAAGTATACCTCACGTAGCAAATAAGCCATTAATTTTGTTGTTGACCAAATTCGACACTAGCCCACTGGCATGACCTAGAGAGATAAAACCACTTGGATGCAACCTACTGTAACCTAATGCCATCCCCTAGAGTTATAACTTACTGAACCTACTGCCATGACCTAGAGAGATAAAACCTACTGTCATCTACTGGCATGGCCTAGAGCGATACAACCTACTGTCATCTACTGGCATGGCCTAGAGCGATACAACCTACCCTAACCTACTGGCTTGACCTAGAAAGATACAACCTACTGTTGGCTACTGGCATGACCTAGAGAGATACAACCTACTGTAGGCTACTGGCATGACCTGGAGAGATACAACCTACTGTAACCGATAGATACAACCTACTGTAACCGACCTAGAGAGAGAGATACAACCTACTGTAATCTACTGCCTTGACCTAGAGTGATGCAACCTACTGTTGCCTACTGGCATGACCTAGAGAGAGAGAACCACTTGGATACAACCTACTGTAACCTACTGCCATGACCTAGAGAGATACAACCTACTGTAGCCTACTGGCATGACCTAGAGAGATACAACCTACTGTAGCCTACTGTAGGCTACTGGCATGACCTAGAGAGATACAACCTACTGTAGGCTACTGGCATGACCTGGAGAGATACAACCTACTGTAACCTACTGGCATGAACTAGAGAGATTTAAACTACTGTAGCCTACTGGCATGACCTAGAGAGATACAACCACTTGGATACAACCTACTGTTGCCTACTGGCATGACCTAGATAGAGAGAACCACTTGGATACAACCTACTGTAACCTACTGTAGGCTACTGGCATGACCTGGAGAGATACAACCTACTGTAACCTTCTGGCATAACCTAGAGAGAGGAAAAACCTACCTTAGCCTACTGGCATGACCTAGAGAGTTACAACCTACTGTAGCCTACTGGCATGAACTAGAGAGATTTAAACTACTGTAACCTACTGGCATGGCCTAGAGAGTTACAACCTACTGTAGCCTACTGGCATGACCTAGAGAGATACAACCTACTGTAGCCTACTGGCATGACCTAGAGCGATACAGCCTAATGTAGCCTACTGGCATGACCTAGAGAGTTGCAACCTACCTACTGGCATGAACTAGAGAGATACAACTTACTGTAACCTACTGGCATGACCTAGAGAGATACAACCACTTGGATACAACCTACTGTTGCCTACTGGCATGACCTAGAGAGAGAAAACCACTTGGATACAACCTCCTGTAATCTACTGGCATGACCTGGAGAGATACAACCTACTGTAGTCTACTGGCATGACCTAGAGAGATACAACCTACTGTAGCCCACTGGCATGACCAAGAGAGTTAGAACCTACTGTATCCTACTGGCATGACCTAGAGAGATACAACCTACTGTAGCCTACTGGCATGATCTAGAGCGATACAGCCTACTGTAGCCTACTGGTATGACCTAGTGTGTTACAACCTACTGTAACCTACTGGCATGACCTAGAGAAATTTAAACTCCTGAGCCTACTGGCATGACCTAGAGAGATACAACCACTTGGATACAACCTACTGTTGCCTACTTGCATGACTTAGAGAGAGAGAACCACTTGGATACAACCTACTGTAACCTACTGCCATGACCTAGAGAGATGCAACCTACTGTTGCCTACTGGCATGCCCTAGAGAGAGAGAACCACTTGGATACAACCTACTGTAACCTACTGCCATGACCTAGAGAGTTACAACCTACTGTAACCTACTGTAGGCTACTGGCATGACCTAGAGAGATACAACCTACCGTAGGCTACTGGCATGACCTGGAGAGATACAACCTACTGTAACCTACTGCCATGACCTAGAGAGATGCAACCTACTGTAGCCTACTGGCATGACCTAGAGAGATACAACCTACTGTAACCTACTGGCATGACCTAGAGAGATTTAAACTACTGTAACCTACTGGCATGACCTAGAGAGATACAACCACTTGGATACAACCTACTGTTGCCTACTGGCATGACCTAGATAGAGATAACCACTTGGATACAACCTACTGTAACCTACTGTAGGCTACTGGCATGACCTGGAGAGATACAACCTACTGTAGCCTACTGGCATGACCTAGAGCGATACAGCCTACTGTAGCCTAATTGGCATGACCTAGAGAGTTGCAACCTACTGTAACCTACTGGCATGAACTAGAGAGAGAACTTACTGTAACCTACTGGCATGACCTAGAGAGAGGAAAAACCTACCTTAGCCTACTGGCATGACCTAGAGAGATACAACCTACTGTAGCCTACTGGCATGACCTAGAGCGATACAGCCTACTGTAGCCTACTGGCATGACCTAGAGAGTTGCAACCTACTGTAACCTACTGGCATGAACTAGAGAGATACAACAACTTGGATACAACCTACTGTTGCCTACTGGCATGACCTAGAGAGATACAACCTACCTTATGCTACTGGCATGACCTAGAGAGATACAACCTACTGCCTAGATAGTTACAACCTACTGTTGGCAACTGACATGACCTAGAGAGATACAACCTACTGTAACCTACTGGCATGACCTAGAGAGATACAACCTCCTGTAACCTTCTGGCATAACCTAGAGAGAGGAAAAACCTACCTTAGCCTACTGGCATGACCTAGAGAGTTACAACCTACTGTAACCTACTGGCATGGCCTAGAGAGTTACAACCTACTGTAACCTACTGGCATGAACTAGAGAGATACAACAACTTGGATACAACCTACTGTTGCCTACTGGCATGACCTAGAGAGATACAACCTACCTTATGCTACTGGCATGACCTAGAGAGATACAACCTACCTTATGCTACTGGCATGACCTAGAGAGATACAACCTACTGCCTAGATAGTTACAACCTACTGTTGGCAACTGACATGACCTAGAGAGATACAACCTACTGTAACCTACTGGCATGACCTAGAGAGATACAACCTCCTGTAACCTTCTGGCATAACCTAGAGAGAGGAAAAACCTACCTTAGCCTACTGGCATGACCTAGAGAGTTACAACCTACTGTAACCTACTGGCATGGCCTAGAGAGTTACAACCTACTGTAACCTACTGGCATGAACTAGAGAGATACAACAACTTGGATACAACCTACTGTTGCCTACTGGCATGACCTAGAGAGATACAACCTACCTTATGCTACTGGCATGACCTAGAGAGATACAACCTACTGCCTAGATAGTTACAACCTACTGTTGGCAACTGACATGACCTAGAGAGATACAACCTACTGTAACCTACTGGCATGACCTAGAGAGATACAACCTCCTGTAACCTTCTGGCATAACCTAGAGCGAGGAAAAACCTACCTTAGCCTACTGGCATGACCTAGAGAGTTACAACCTACTGTAGCCTACTGGCATGACCTAGAGAGATACAACCTACTGTAGCCTACTGGCATGACTTAGAGAGTTACAACCTACTGTAACCTACTGTAGGCTACTGGCATGACCTAGAGAGATACAACCTACTGTAGGCTACTGGCATGACCTGGAGAGATACAACCTACTGTAACCTACTGCCATGACCTAGAGAAATGCAACCTACTGTAGCCTACTGGCATGAACTAGAGAGATTTAAACTACTGTAACCTACTGACATGGCCTAGAGAGTTACAACCTACTGTAGCCTACTGGCATGACCTAGAGAGATACAACCTACTGTAGCCTACTGGCATGACCTAGAGCGATACAGCCTAATGTAGCCTACTGGCATGACCTAGAGAGTTGCAACCTACCTACTGGCATGAACTAGAGAGATACAACTTACTGTAACCTACTGGCATGACCTAGAGAGATACAACCACTTGGATACAACCTACTGTTGCCTACTGGCATGACCTAGAGAGAGAGAACCACTTGGATACAACCTCCTGTAATCTACTGGCATGACCTAGAGAGATACAACCTACTCTAGTCTACTGGCATGACCTGGAGAGATACAACCTACTGTAGTCTACTGGCATGACCTAGAGAGATACAACCTACTGTAGCCCACTGGCATGACCAAGAGAGTTAGAACCTACTGTATCCTACTGGCATGACCTAGAGAGATACAACCTACTGTAGCCTACTGGCATGATCTAGAGCGATACAGCCTACTGTAGCCTACTGGTATGACCTAGTGAGTTACAACCTACTGTAACCTACTGGCATGACCTAGAGAAATTTAAACTCCTGAGCCTACTGGCATGACCTAGAGAGATACAACCACTTGGATACAACCTACTGTTGCCTACTTGCATGACCTAGAGAGAGAGAACCACTTGGATACAACCTACTGTAACCTACTGCCATGACCTAGAGAGATGCAACCTACTGTTGCCTACTGGCATGACCTAGAGAGAGAGAACCACTTGGATACAACCTACTGTAACCTACTGCCATGACCTAGAGTTACAACCTACCGTAGGCTACTGGCATGACCTGGAGAGATACAACCTACTGTAACCTACTGCCATGACCTAGAGAGATGCAACCTACTGTAGCCTACTGGCATGACCTAGAGAGTTACAACCTACTGTAACCTACTGGCATGAACTAGAGAGATTTAAACTACTGTAACCTACTGGCATGACCTAGAGAGATACAACCACTTGGATACAACCTACTGTTGCGTACTGGCATGACCTAGATAGAGAGAACCACTTGGATACAACCTACTGTAACCTACTGTAGGCTACTGGCATGACCTGGAGAGATACAACCTACTGTAGCCTACTGGCATGACCTAGAGCGATACAGCCTACTGTAGCCTACTGGCATGACCTAGAGAGTTGCAACCTACTGTAGCCTACTGGCATGACCTAGAGAGATACAACCTACTGTAGCCTACTGGCATGACTTAGAGAGTTACAACCTACTGTAACCTACTGTAGGCTACTGGCATGACCTAGAGAGATACAACCTACTGTAGGCTACTGGCATGACCTGGAGAGATACAACCTACTGTAACCTACTGGCATGACCTAGAGAGTTACAACCTACTGTAGCCTACTGGCATGAACTAGAGAGATTTAAACTACTGTAACCTACTGGCATGGCCTAGAGAGTTACAACCTACTGTAGCCTACTGGCATGACCTAGAGAGATACAACCTACTGTAGCCTACTGGCATGACCTAGAGAGTTACAACCTACTGTAACCTACTGGCATGAACTAGAGAGATTTAAACTACTGTAGCCTACTGGCATGACCTAGATAGAGAGAACCACTTGGATACAACCTACTGTAACCTACTGTAGGCTACTGGCATGACCTGGAGAGATCTAACCTACTGTAACCTTCTGGCATAACCTAGAGAGAGGAAAAACCTACCTTAGCCTACTGGCATGACCTAGAGAGTTACAACCTAGTGTAGCCTACTGGCATGAACTAGAGAGATTTAAACTACTGTAACCTACTGGCATGGCCTAGAGAGTTACAACCTACTGTAGCCTACTGGCATGGCCTAGAGAGATACAACCTACTGTAGCCTACTGGCATGACCTAGAGAGAGAGAGAACCACTTGGATACAACCTCCTGTAATCTACTGGCATGACCTAGAGAGATACAACCTACTGTAGCCCACTTGCATGACCAAGAGAGTTAGAAACTACTGTATCCTACTGGCATGACCTAGAGAGATAAAACTTACTGTAACCTACTGGCATGACCTAGAGAGATACAACCACTTGGATACAACCTACTGTTGCCTACTGGCATGACCTAGAGAGAGAGAACCACTTGGATACAATCTCCTGTAATCTACTGGCATGACCTAGAGAGATACAACCTACTGTAGCCCACTGGCATGACCAAGAGAGTTAGAACCTACTGTATCCTACTGGCATGACCTAGAGAGATACAACCTACTGTAGCCTACTGGCATGATTTAGAGCGATACAGCCTACTGTAGCCTACTGGTATGACCTAGTGAGTTACAACCTACTGTAACCTACTGGCATGACCTAGAGAAATTTAAACTCCTGAGCCTACTGGCATGACCTAGAGAGATACAACCACTTGGATACAACCTACTGTTGCCTACTTGCATGACCTAGAGAGAGAGAACCACTTGGATACAACCTACTGTAACCTACTGCCATGACCTAGAGAGATGCAACCTACTGTTGCTTACTGGCATGACCTAGAGAGAGAGAACCACTTGGATACAACCTACTGTTGCCTACTTGCATGACCTAGAGAGAGAGAACCACTTGGATACAACTTACTGTAACCTACTGCCATGACCTAGAGAGTTACAACCTACTGTAACCTACTGTAGGCTACTGGCATGACCTAGAGAGATACAACCTACCGTAGGCTACTGGCATGACCTGGAGAGATTTTTTTTATTTTTATTTTATTTTTTATTTTTTTTACTTCCGGCGCCGACAGAGATGGCCGCCTCGCTTCGCGTTCCTAGGAAACTATGCAGATACAACCTACTGTAACCTACTGCCATGACCTAGAGAGATGCAACCTACTGTAGCCTACTGGCATGAACTAGAGAGATTTAAACTACTGTAACCTACTGGCATGACCTAGAGAGATACAACCACTTGGATACAACCTACTGTTGCCTACTGGCATGACCTAGATAGAGAGAACCACTTGGATACAACCTACTGTAACCTACTGTAGGCTACTGGCATGACCTGGAGAGATACAACCTACTGTAACCTTCTGGCATAACCTAGAGAGAGGAAAAACCTACCTTAGCCTACTGGCATGACCTAGAGAGATACAACCTACTGTAGCCTACTGGCATGACCTAGAGCGATACAGCCTACTGTAGCCTACTGGCATGACCTAGAGAGTTGCAACCTACTGTAACCTACTGGCATGAACTAGAGAGATAGAACAACTTGGATACAACCTACTGTTGCCTACTGGCATGACCTAGAGAGATACAACCTACCTTATGCTACTGGCATGACCTAGAGAGATACAACCTACTGCCTAGATAGTTACAACCTACTGTTGGCAACTGGCATGACCTAGAGAGATACAACCTACTGTAACCTACTGGCATGACCTAGAGAGATACAACCTACCTTATGCTACTGGCATGACCTAGAGAGATACAACCTCCTGTAATCTACTGGCATGACCTAGAGAGATAAAACCTACTGTAGCCTACTGGCATGACCTAGAGAGATACAACCTACTGTAGCCTACTGGCATGACCTAGAGAGAGAGAACCACTTGGATACAACCTCCTGTAATCTACTGGCATGACCTAGAGAGATACAACCTACTGTAGCCCACTTGCATGACCAAGAGAGTTAGAACCTACTGTATCCTACTGGCATGACCTAGAGAGATACAACCTACTGTAGTCTACTGGCATGACCTAGAGAGTTGCAACCTACCTACTGGTATGAACTAGAGAGATAAAACTTACTGTAACCTACTGGCATGACCTAGAGAGATACAACCACTTGGATACAACCTACTGTTGCCTACTGGCATGACCTAGAGAGAGAGAACCACTTGGATACAACCTCCTGTAATCTACTGGCATGACCTAGAGAGATACAACCTACTGTAGCCCACTGGCATGACCAAGAGAGTTAGAACCTACTGTATCCTACTGGCATGACCTAGAGAGATACAACCTACTGTAGTCTACTGGCATGACCTAGAGAGATACAACCTACTGTAGCCCACTGGCATGACCAAGAGAGTTAGAACCTACTGTATCCTACTGGCATGACCTAGAGAGATACAACCTACTGTAGCCTACTGGCATGATCTAGAGCGATACAGCCTACTGTAGCCTACTGGTATGACCTAGTGAGTTACAACCTACTGTAACCTACTGGCATGACCTAGAGAAATTTAAACTCCTGAGCCTACTGGCATGACCTAGAGAGATACAACCACTTGGATACAACCTACTGTTGCCTACTTGCATGACCTAGAGAGAGAGAACCACTTGGATACAACCTACTGTAACCTACTGCCATGACCTAGAGAGATGCAACCTACTGTTGCTTACTGGCATGACCTAGAGAGAGAGAACCACTTGGATACAACTTACTGTAATCTACTGCCATGACCTAGAGAGTTACAAACTACTGTAACCTACTGTAGGCTACTGGCATGACCTAGAGAGATACAACCTACCGTAGGCTACTTGCATGACCTGGAGAGATACAACCTACTGTAACCTACTGCCATGACCTAGAGAGATGCAACCTACTGTAGCCTACTGGCATGACCTAGAGAGTTACAACCTACTGTAACCTACTGGCATGAACTAGAGAGATTTAAACTACTGTAACCTACTGGCATGACCTAGAGAGATACAACCACTTGGATACAACCTACTGTTGCCTACTGGCATGACCTAGATAGAGAGAACCACTTGGATACAACCTACTGTAACCTACTGTAGGCTACTGGCATGACCTGGAGAGATACAACCTACTGTAACCTTCTGGCATAACCTAGAGAGAGGAAAAACCTACCTTAGCCTACTGGCATGACCTAGAGAGATACAACCTACTGTAGCCTACTTGCATGACCTAGAGCGATACAGCCTACTGTAGCCTACTGGCATGACCTAGAGAGTTGCAACCTACTGTAACCTACTGGCATGACCTAGAGAGATAGAACAACTTGGATACAACCTACTGTTGCCTACTGGCATGACCTAGAGAGATACAACCTACCTTATGCTACTGGCATGACCTAGAGAGATACAACCTACTGCCTAGATAGTTACAACCTACTGTTGGCAACTGGCATGACTTAGAGAGATACAACCTACTGTAACCTACTGGCATGACCTTGAGAGATACAACCTACCTTATGCTACTGGCATGACCTAGAGAGATACAACCTCCTGTAATCTACTGGCATGACCTAGAGAGATAAAACCTACTGTAGCCTACTGGCATGACCTAGAGAAATACAACCTACTGTAGCCTACTGGCATGACCTAGAGAGATACAACCTACTGTAGCCTACTGGCATGACTTAGAGAGTTACAACCTACTGTAACCTACTGTAGGCTACTGGCACGATCTAGAGCGATACAACCTACTGTAGGCTACTGGCATGACCTGGAGAGATACAACCTACTGTAACCTACTGCCATGACCTAGAGAGATGCAACCTACTGTAGCCTACTGGCATGACCTAGAGAGTTACAACCTACTGTAACCTACTGGCATGAACTAGAGAGATTTAAACTACTGTAACCTACTGGCATGACCTAGAGAGATACAACCACTTGGATACAACCTACTGTTGCCTACTGGCATGACCTAGATAGAGAGAACCACTTGGATACAACCTACTGTAACCTACTGTAGGCTACTGGCATGACCTGGAGAGATACAACCTACTGTAGCCTACTGGCATGACCTAGAGCGATACAACCTACTGTTGCCTACTGGCATGACCTAGAGAGATACAACCTACCTTATGCTACTGGCATGACCTAGAGAGATACAACCTACTGCCTAGATAGTTACAACCTACTGTTGGCAACTGGCATGACCTAGAGAGATACAACCTACTGTAACCTACTGGCATGACCTAGAGAGATACAACCTCCTGTAACCTTCTGGCATAACCTAGAGAGAGTAAAAACCTACCTTAGCCTACTGGCATGACCTAGAGAGTTACAACCTACTGTAGCCTACTGGCATGACCTAGAGAGATACAACCTACTGTAACCTTCTGTAGGCTACTGGCATGACCTAGAGAGATACAACCTACTGTAGGCTACTGGCATGACCTGGAGAGATACAACCTACTGTAACCTACTGCCATGACCTAGAGAGATTTAAACTACTGTAACCTACTGGCATGGCCTAGAGAGTTACAACCTACTGTAGCCTACTGGCATGACCTAGAGAGATACAACCTACTGTAGCCTACTGGCATGACCTAGAGCGATACAGCCTAATGTAGCCTACTGGCATGACCTAGAGAGTTGCAACCTACCTACTGGCATGAACTAGAGAGATACAACTTACTGTAACCTACTGGCATGACCTAGAGAGAGAGAACCACTTGGATACAACCTCGTGTAATCTACTGGCATGACCTAGAGAGATACAACCTACTCTAGTCTACTGGCATGACCTGTAGAGATACAACCTACTGTAGTCTACTGGCATGACCTAGAGAGATACAACCTACTGTAGCCCACTGGCATGACCAAGAGAGTTAGAACCTGCTGTATCCTACTGGCATGACCTAGAGAGATACAACCTACTGTAGCCTACTGGCATGATCTAGAGCGATACAGCCTACTGTAGCCTACTGGTATGACCTAGTGAGTTACAACCTACTGTAACCTACTGGCATGACCTAGAGAAATTTAAACTCCTGAGCCTACTGGCATGACCTAGAGAGATACAACCACTTGGATACAACCTACTGTTGCCTAATTGCATGACCTAGAGAGAGAGAACCACTTGGATACAACCTACTGTAACCTACTGCCATGACCTAGAGAGATGCAACCTACTGTTGCCTACTGGCATGACCTAGAGAGAGAGAACCACTTGGATACAACCTACTGTAACCTACTGCAATGACCTAGAGAGTTACAACCTACTGTAACCTACTCTAGGCTACTGGCATGACCTAGAGAGATACAACCTACCGTAGGCTACTGGCATGACCTGGAGAGATACAACCTACTGTAACCTACTGCCATGACCTAGAGAGATGCAACCTACTGTAGCCTACTGGCATGACCTAGAGAGTTACAACCTACTGTAACCTACTGGCATGAACTAGAGAGATTTAAACTACTGTAACCTACTGGCATGATCTAGAGAGATACAACCACTTGGATACAACCTACTGTTGCCTACTGGCATGACCTAGATAGAGAGAACCACTTGGATACAACCTACTGTAACCTACTGTAGGCTACTGGCATGACCTGGAGAGATACAACCTACTGTAGCCTACTGGCATGACCTAGAGCGATACAGCCTACTGTAGCCTACTGGCATGACCTAGAGAGTTGCAACCTACTGTAACCTACTGGCATGAACTAGAGAGAGAACTTACTGTAACCTACTGGCATGACCTAGGGAGAGGAAAAACCTACCTTAGCCTACTGGCATGACCTAGAGAGATACAACCTACTGTAGCCTACTGGCATGACCTAGAGCGATACAACCTACTGTAGCCTACTGGCATGACCTAGAGAGTTGCAACCTACTGTAACCTACTGGCATGAACTAGAGAGAGAGAACTTACTGTAACCTACTGGCATGACCTAGAGAGATTCAACATCTTGGATACAACCTACTGTTGCCTACTGGCATGACCTAGAGAGATACAAACTACCTTATGCTACTGGCATGACCTAGAGAGATACAACCTACTGCCTAGATAGTTACAACCTACTGTTGGCAACTGGCATGACCTAGAGAGATACAACCTACTGTAACCTACTGGCATGACCTAGAGAGATACAACCTCCTGTAACCTTCTGGCATAACCTAGAGAGAGGAAAAACCTACCTTAGCCTACTGGCATGACCTAGAGAGTTACAACCTACTGTAGCCTACTGGCATGACCTAGAGAGATACAACCTACTGTAGCCTACTGGCATGACTTAGAGAGTTACAACCTACTGTAACCTACTGTAGGCTACTGGCATGACCTAGAGAGATGCATCCTACTGTAGCCTACTGGCATGACCTAGATAGAGAGAACCACTTGGATACAACCTACTGTAACCTACTGTAGGCTACTGGCATGACCTGGAGAGATACAACCTACTGTAACCTTCTCGCATAACCTAGAGAGAGGAAAAACCTACCTTAGCCTACTGGCATGACCTAGAGAGTTACAACCTACTGTAGCCTACTGGCATGACCTAGAGAGATACAACCTACTGTAGCCTACTGGCATGACCTAGAGAGAGAGAACCACTTGGATACAACCTCCTGTAATCTACTGGCATGACCTAGAGAGATACAACCTACTGTAGCCCACTTGCATGACCAAGAGAGTTAGAACCTACTGTATCCTACTGGCATGACCTAGAGAGATACAACCTACTGTAGTCTACTGGCATGACCTAGAGAGTTGCAACCTACCTACTGGTATGAACTAGAGAGATAAAACTTACTGTAACCTACTGGCATGACCTAGAGAGATACAACCACTTGGATACAACCTACTGTTGCCTACTGGCATGACCTAGAGAGAGAGAACCACTTGGATACAACCTCCTGTAATCTACTGGCATGACAAAGAGAGTTAGAACCTACTGTATCCTACTGGCATGACCTAGAGAGATACAACCTACTGTAGTCTACTGGCATGACCTAGAGAGATACAACCTACTGTAGCCCACTGGCATGACCAAGAGAGTTGGAACCTACTGTATCCTACTGGCATGACCTAGAGAGATACAACCTACTGTAGCCTACTGGCATGATCTAGAGCGATACAGCCTACTGTAACCTACTGCCATGACCTAGAGAGATGCAACCTACTGTAACCTACTGGCATGACCTAGAGAGTTACAACCTACTGTAACCTACTGGCATGAACTAGAGAGATTTAAACTACTGTAACCTACTGGCATGACCTAGAGAGATACAACCACTTGGATACAACCTACTGTTGCCTACTGGCATGACCTAGATAGAGAGAACCACTTGGATACAACCTACTGTAACCTACTGTAGGCTACTGGCATGACCTAGAGCGATACAACCTACTGTAACCTTCTGGCATAACCTAGAGAGAGGAAAAACCTACCTTAGCCTACTGGCATGACCTAGAGAGATACAACCTACTGTAGCCTACTGGCATGACCTAGAGCGATACAGCCTACTGTAGCCTACTGGCATGACCTAGAGAGATAAAACGTACTGTAACCTACTGGCATGACCTAGAGAGATAGAACAACTTGGATACAACCTACTGTTGCCTACTGGCATGACCTAGAGCAGGGGTGTCAAAGTCAAATGGACGGAGGGCCAAATAAAAAAATCAGCTACAAGACGAGGGCCGGACTGTTCGAATGTTCATTGAAAAAATTTTAAATGACGCATATAGTCTAGTGAACCTAATTGAACCTACTGAAAACCTAACAAATATATTACAATATGATCAGATAAATAAAGCAATATTTTCTTATGGCTCTGTCAGTAATCTTTAATTTTCAACAGACACAAAAGACAAATTTCCTTTATATAAATATCCCCATAACATGAACATTAAATGAAAGAAACCGGTATTCAAGGCACCATCAGTAGACTATATTTTCTATTTTAGCAAAAGTGGGCTAAATTTACTTCAAAGAAAAAACAATAATAGCAATTTTCTATCATCCACTCAACTGAAATATTTTTAAAATATAATTGGATTGAAATACAAAAAAATAAAGTGCAAAAATCTATTAATCAAAAACAACACTTTGTTTAAGGAGAAGTAACATGCAGTGAAAACAAATATTAAATTTTAACTTTTAAACTTGAACTGAGTAAAAACTCTAAATATGTGATTGCACAGTAATGTTCACTTGTTTGAGGTTGAGGGTGATACTTGGTGGTGTCCCATCTTTTCCACAAGTTCATCAATGTTCGGGGTAAGGCTCTGAGCTGAAGAAATCCTCAGAATTGAGTGGAGGTGTTCAGCAGTAAGTCGACTTCTGTGTGATGTTTTGTTCAGGTTCATCAAAGAAAACAGTTGTTCACACAGGTATGTGCTGCCAAACATAGACAACGTTTGAGCAGCCTGGATGCGCAGCTGGGGCATTGTGCCGGGGAGGAAACGGGCGAACTCCGCAGCACCCACTGCCGCATATTTTGCCCTCAGTGCATCATTGCATTGGAGGTCAATCAACTCCATTTGGAGGTTTGGTGGTGAGCTTTCCACGTCAACAGCAAATGGGTTACCGAGCAGTTCCAACCTGCTTTTTTGTGCTTCAAAGTCAGCAAATCGGCGTCGAAAGTCAGCGGCAAGCATACCTATTTTATCAGCCAACTGTGTGCTCGGGAACGCACTGGTAGAGAGCTTCTCTTTCATGGTCTGGCAGCTGGGAAAGTGGCTCAAATTTTCTTTCCGCATCTGCGTCTCCCACAGAGTCAGTTTGGTTTTAAATGCCTTCACTGTACTGTACATATCAGAGATGACACGATCCCGACCCTGCAGCTGCAAGTTTATTGCATTCAGATGACTCGTAATGTCACACAGAAAAGCCATTTCACACAGAAACATTTCGTCTCGGAGTTGTGTTGTGTCTTTCCCTTTGCTGTCCAAGAACAGACAAATCTCCTCACGAAGCTCGAAACATCTTTGAAGCACCTTTCCCTGGCTTAGCCATCGCACCTCTGTGTGATAAGGCAAATCACCATGCTCCGTTTCTAACTCCGTCAGAAATGCCTTGAACTGGCGGTGATTCAAACCTTTGGCTCTGATAAAGTTAACTGTGCGCGTGATGATGCTCATTACATGCTCCATTTTCAAGGCTTTACCGCACAACGCTTCCTGGTGTATGATACAATGATAAGCTGTCAGCTCACCTGTCGCGTTTTCCTCTTGCATCTTTTCCCGTATCTTCGCCACCAGTCCGCTCCTGTGTCCACACATCGCAGGTGCTCCGTCGGTTGTCAAACCCACAAGTTTTTCCCAAGGCAGCTCCATCTCATTTACACATCTTGACACCTCTTCATACAAATCATGCCCCGTAGTTGTGCCATGCATAGGACGTAAAGCCAAAAACTCCTCTGTCACGCTTAGGTTGGAGTCCACTCCGCGGATGAAAATTGACAACTGGGCAATGTCAGAAATGTCGGTGCTCTCATCCACAGCCAAGGAATATGCAATAAAATCTTTTCCCTTTTTCACAAGCTGCTCTTTTAGATTGATGGACAACTGGTCTACTCTCTCGGCAATGGTGTTTCTGCTCAGACTCACATTTAAAAAGAGTTGCCTTTTTTCTGGGCAAACTTCGTCACAAACTTTAATCATGCAGTTTTTGATGAAATCCCCCTCCGTAAATGGCCGGGCTGATTTAGCGATCTCTTCTGCCAAAATAAAACTGGCCTTGACAGCAGCCTGGCCTTGTGATTTGGCTTTTTTGAACAGAGCCTGTCGAGATTTGAGGCCTCGTTTTAATTCCTCTGCCTTTTGTAGCCTTTGTTCCATGTCCATATTCTTGTTTTTGTCCGCGTGTTTCGTTTCATAATGTCGTCTCAGATTATACTCTTTCAGTACCGCCACACTTTCTCCACACAGAAGACACACAGGTTTTCCAGCTACCTTCGTGAACATATACTCCGACTCCCACCTTGTTTGAAACCCCCGGTTCTCAGTATCCACCTTCCGTTTTGCCATTTTTGATGGGTATCTGAAAGTTAATTTTACTGTGATGCTGACGACTGCTGTGCCAATAAATATTGAAATGAAGCAGCCTACTGCTCGGTGCGTCACCTTTGCATTGTGGGAAATGTAGTATTGGTGCGTGTAAAAGATCTGCGGGCTGCCGGCTTGCTGCGGGCCGGTTCTAATAATAAATCAAGATCATCCCAGGGGCCGTAAAAAACCTTCTTGCAGGCCGGATGTGGCCCGCGGGCCTTGACTCTGACATATGTGACCTAGAGAGATACAACCTACCTTATGCTACTGGCATGACCTAGAGAGATACAACCTACTGCCTAGATAGTTACAACCTACTGTTGGCAACTGGCATGACCTATAGAGATACAACCTACTGTAACCTACTGGCATGACCTAGAGAGATACAACCTACCTTATGCTACTGGCATGACCTAGAGAGATACAACCTCCTGTAATCTACTGGCATGAACTAGAGGAATTTAAACTACTGTAGCCTACTGGCATTACCTAGAGAGATACAACCACTTGGATACAACCTACTGTTGCCTACTGGCATGACCTAGATAGAGAGAACCACTTGGATACAACCTACTGTAACCTACTGGCATGACCTGGAGAGATACAACCTACTGTAACCTTCTGGCATAACCTAGAGAGAGGAAAAACCTACCTTAGCCTACTGGCATGACCTAGAGAGTTACAACCTACTGTAACCTACTGTAGGCTACTGGCATGACCTAGAGAGTTGCAACCTACTGTAACCTACTGGCATGAACTAGAGAGATAAAACGTACTGTAACCTACTGGCATGACCTAGAGAGATAAAACCACTTGGATACAACCTACTGTTGCCTACTGGCATGACCTAGAGAGAGAGAACCACTTGGATACAACCTCCTGTAATCTACTGGCATGACCTAGAGAGATACAACCTACTGTAGCCCACTGGCATGACCAAGAGAGTTAGAACCTACTGTATCCTACTGGCATGACCTAGAGAGATACAACCTACTGTAGCCTACTGGCATGATCTAGAGACATACAACCACTTGGATACAACCTACTGTTGCCTACTGGCATGACCTAGATAGAGAGAACCACTTGGATACAACCTACTGTAACCTACTGTAGGCTACTGGCATGACCTGGAGAGATACAACCTACTGTAGCCTACTGGCATGACCTAGAGCGATACAGCCTACTGTAGCCTACTGGCATGACCTAGAGAGTTGCAACCTACTGTAACCTACTGGCATGAACTAGAGAGAGAACTTACTGTAACCTACTGGCATGACCTAGAGAGATACAACCTACTGTAGCCTACTGGCATGACCTAGAGCGATACAGCCTACTGTAGCCTACTGGCATGACCTAGAGAGTTGCAACCTACTGTAACCTACTGGCATGAACTAGAGAGATACAACAACTTGGATATAACCTACTGTTGCCTACTGGCATGACCTAGAGAGATACAACCTACCTTATGCTACTGGCATGACCTAGAGAGATACAACCTACTGCCTAGATAGTTACAACCTACTGTTGGCAACTGGCATGACCTAGAGAGATACAACCTACTGTAACCTACTGGCATGACCTAGAGAGATACAACCTCCTGTAACCTTCTGGCATAACCTAGAGAGAGGAAAAACCTACCTTAGCCTACTGGCATGACCTAGAGAGTTACAACCTACTGTAGCCTACTGGCATGACCTAGAGAGATACAACCTACTGTAGCCTACTGGCATGACTTAGAGAGTTACAACCTACTGTAACCTTCTGTAGGCTACTGGCATGACCTAGAGAGATACAACCTACTGTAGGCTACTGGCATGACCTGGAGAGATACAACCTACTGTAACCTACTGCCATGACCTAGAGAGATGCAACCTACTGTAGCCTACTGGCATGACCTAGAGAGTTACAACCTACTGTAACCTACTGGCATGAACTAGAGAGAGAACTTACTGTAACCTACTGGCATGACCTAGGGAGAGGAAAAACCTACCTTAGCCTACTGGCATGACCTAGAGAGATACAACCTACTGTAGCCTACTGGCATGACCTAGAGCGATACAGCCTACTGTAGCCTACTGGCATGACCTAGAGAGTTGCAACCTACTGTAACCTACTGGCATGAACTAGAGAGAGAAAACTTACTGTAACCTACTGGCATGACCTAGAGAGATTCAACAACTTGGATACAACCTACTGTTGCCTACTGGCATGACCTAGAGAGATACAACCTACCTTATGCTACTGGCATGACCTAGAGAGATACAACCTACTGCCTAGATAGTTACAACCTACTGTTGGCAACTGGCATGACCTAGAGAGATACAACCTACTGTAACCTACTGGCATGACCTAGAGAGATACAACCTCCTGTAACCTTCTGGCATAACCTAGAGAGAGGAAAAACCTACCTTAGCCTACTGGCATGACCTAGAGAGTTACAACCTACTGTAGGCTACTGGCATGACCTGGAGAGATACAACCTACTGTAACCTACTGCCATGACCTAGAGAGATGCATCCTACTGTAGCCTACTGGCATGACCTAGAGAGTTACAACCTACTGTAACCTACTGGCATGAACTAGAGAGATTTAAACTACTGTAGCCTACTGGCATGACCTAGATAGAGAGAACCACTTGGATACAACCTACTGTAACCTACTGTAGGCTACTGGCATGACCTGGAGAGATACAACCTACTGTAACCTTCTCGCATAACCTAGAGAGAGGAAAAACCTACCTTAGCCTACTGGCATGACCTAGAGAGTTACAACCTACTGTAGCCTACTGGCATGACCTAGAGAGATACAACCTACTGTAACCTACTGCCATGACCTAGAGAGATGCAACCTACTGTTGCCTACTGGCATGACCTAGAGAGAGAGAACCACTTGGATACAACCTACTGTAACCTACTGCCATGACCTAGAGAGTTACAACCTACTGTAACCTACTGTAGGCTACTGGCATGACCTAGAGAGATACAACCTACCGTAGGCTACTGGCATGACCTGGAGAGATACAACCTACTGTAACCTACTGCCATGACCTAGAGAGATGCAACCTACTGTAGCCTACTGGCATGACCTAGAGAGTTACAACCTACTGTAACCTACTGGCATGAACTAGAGAGATTTAAACTACTTTAACCTACTGGCATGACCTAGAGAGATACAACCACTTGGATACAACCTACTGTTGCCTACTGGCATGACCTAGATAGAGAGAACCACTTGGATACAACCTACTGTAACCTACTGTAGGCTACTGGCATGACCTGGAGAGATACAACCTACTGTAGCCTGCTGGCATGACCTAGAGCGATACAGCCTACTGTAGCCTACTGGCATGACCTAGAGAGTTGCAACCTACTGTAACCTACTGGCATGACCTAGAGAGATAGAACAACTTGGATACAACCTACTGTTGCCTACTGGCATGACCTAGAGAGATACAACCTACCTTATGCTACTGGCATGACCTAGAGAGATACAACCTACTGCCTAGATAGTTACAACCTACTGTTGGCAACTGGCATGACTTAGAGAGATACAACCTACTGTTGCCTACTGGCATGACCTAGATAGAGAGAACCACTTGGATACAACCTACTGTAACCTACTGTAGGCTACTGGCATGACCTGGAGAGATACAACCTACTGTAACCTTCTGGCATAACCTAGAGAGAGGAAAAACCTACCTTAGCCTACTGGCATGACCTAGAGAGATACAACCTACTGTAGCCTACTGGCATGACCTAGAGCGATACAGCCTACTGTAGCCTACTGGCATGACCTAGAGAGTTGCAACCTACTGTAACCTACTGGCATGAACTAGAGAGATAGAACAACTTGGATACAACCTACTGTTGCCTACTGGCATGACCTAGAGAGATACAACCTACCTTATGCTACTGGCATGACCTAGAGAGATACAACCTACTGCCTAGATAGTTACAACCTACTGTTGGCAACTGGCATGACCTAGAGAGATACAACCTACTGTAACCTACTGGCATGACCTAGAGAGATACAACCTACCTTATGCTACTGGCATGACCTAGAGAGATACAACCTCCTGTAATCTACTGGCATGACCTAGAGAGATAAAACCTACTGTAGCCTACTGGCATGACCTAGAGAGATACAACCTACTGTAGCCTACTGGCATGACCTAGAGAGAGAGAACCACTTGGATACAACCTCCTGTAATCTACTGGCATGACCTAGAGAGATACAACCTACTGTAGCCCACTTGCATGACCAAGAGAGTTAGAACCTACTGTATCCTACTGGCATGACCTAGAGAGATACAACCTACTGTAGTCTACTGGCATGACCTAGAGAGTTGCAACCTACCTACTGGTATGAACTAGAGAGATAAAACTTACTGTAACCTACTGGCATGACCTAGAGAGATACAACCACTTGGATACAACCTACTGTTGCCTACTGGCATGACCTAGAGAGAGAGAACCACTTGGATACAACCTCCTGTAATCTACTGGCATGACCTAGAGAGATACAACCTACTGTAGCCCACTGGCATGACCAAGAGAGTTAGAACCTACTGTATCCTACTGGCATGACCTAGAGAGATACAACCTACTGTAGTCTACTGGCATGACCTAGAGAGATACAACCTACTGTAGCCCACTGGCATGACCAAGAGAGTTAGAACCTACTGTATCCTACTGGCATGACCTAGAGAGATACAACCTACTGTAGCCTACTGGCATGATCTAGAGCGATACAGCCTACTGTAGCCTACTGGTATGACCTAGTGAGTTACAACCTACTGTAACCTACTGGCATGACCTAGAGAAATTTAAACTCCTGAGCCTACTGGCATGACCTAGAGAGATACAACCACTTGGATACAACCTACTGTTGCCTACTTGCATGACCTAGAGAGAGAGAACCACTTGGATACAACCTACTGTAACCTACTGCCATGACCTAGAGAGATGCAACCTACTGTTGCTTACTGGCATGACCTAGAGAGAGAGAACCACTTGGATACAACTTACTGTAATCTACTGCCATGACCTAGAGAGTTACAACCTACTGTAACCTACTGTAGGCTACTGGCATGACCTAGAGAGATACAACCTACCGTAGGCTACTGGCATGACCTGGAGAGATACAACCTACTGTAACCTACTGCCATGACCTAGAGAGATGCAACCTACTGTAGCCTACTGGCATGACCTAGAGAGTTACAACCTACTGTAACCTACTGGCATGAACTAGAGAGATTTAAACTACTGTAACCTACTGGCATGACCTAGAGAGATACAACCACTTGGATACAACCTACTGTTGCCTACTGGCATGACCTAGATAGAGAGAACCACTTGGATACAACCTACTGTAACCTACTGTAGGCTACTGGCATGACCTGGAGAGATACAACCTACTGTAACCTTCTGGCATAACCTAGAGAGAGGAAAAACCTACCTTAGCCTACTGGCATGACCTAGAGAGATACAACCTACTGTAGCCTACTTGCATGACCTAGAGCGATACAGCCTACTGTAGCCTACTGGCATGACCTAGAGAGTTGCAACCTACTGTAACCTACTGGCATGACCTAGAGAGATAGAACAACTTGGATACAACCTACTGTTGCCTACTGGCATGACCTAGAGAGATACAACCTACCTTATGCTACTGGCATGACCTAGAGAGATACAACCTACTGCCTAGATAGTTACAACCTACTGTTGGCAACTGGCATGACTTAGAGAGATACAACCTACTGTAACCTACTGGCATGACCTTGAGAGATACAACCTACCTTATGCTACTGGCATGACCTAGAGAGATACAACCTCCTGTAATCTACTGGCATGACCTAGAGAGATAAAACCTACTGTAGCCTACTGGCATGACCTAGAGAAATACAACCTACTGTAGCCTACTGGCATGACCTAGAGAGATACAACCTACTGTAGCCTACTGGCATGACTTAGAGAGTTACAACCTACTGTAACCTACTGTAGGCTACTGGCATGATCTAGAGCGATACAACCTACTGTAGGCTACTGGCATGACCTGGAGAGATACAACCTACTGTAACCTACTGCCATGACCTAGAGAGATGCAACCTACTGTAGCCTACTGGCATGACCTAGAGAGTTACAACCTACTGTAACCTACTGGCATGAACTAGAGAGATTTAAACTACTGTAACCTACTGGCATGACCTAGAGAGATACAACCACTTGGATACAACCTACTGTTGCCTACTGGCATGACCTAGATAGAGAGAACCACTTGGATACAACCTACTGTAACCTACTGTAGGCTACTGGCATGACCTGGAGAGATACAACCTACTGTAGCCTACTGGCATGACCTAGAGCGATACAGCCTACTGTAGCCTACTGGCATGACCTAGAGAGTTGCAACCTACTGTAACCTACTGGCATGAACTAGAGAGATACAACAACTTGGATACAACCTACTGTTGCCTACTGGCATGACCTAGAGAGATACAACCTACCTTATGCTACTGGCATGACCTAGAGAGATACAACCTACTGCCTAGATAGTTACAACCTACTGTTGGCAACTGGCATGACCTAGAGAGATACAACCTACTGTAACCTACTGGCATGACCTAGAGAGATACAACCTCCTGTAACCTTCTGGCATAACCTAGAGAGAGTAAAAACCTACCTTAGCCTACTGGCATGACCTAGAGAGATACAACCTACTGTAGCCTACTGGCATGACCTAGAGAGATACAACCTACTGTAGGCTACTGGCATGACCTGGAGAGATACAACCTACTGTAACCTACTGCCATGACCTAGAGAGATTTAAACTACTGTAACCTACTGGCATGGCCTAGAGAGTTACAACCTACTGTAGCCTACTGGCATGACCTAGAGAGATACAACCTACTGTAGCCTACTGGCATGACCTAGAGCGATACAGCCTAATGTAGCCTACTGGCATGACCTAGAGAGTTGCAACCTACCTACTGGCATGAACTAGAGAGATACAACTTACTGTAACCTACTGGCATGACCTAGAGAGAGAGAACCACTTGGATACAACCTCCTGTAATCTACTGGCATGACCTAGAGAGATACAACCTACTCTAGTCTACTGGCATGACCTGTAGAGATACAACCTACTGTAGTCTACTGGCATGACCTAGAGAGATACAACCTACTGTAGCCCACTGGCATGACCAAGAGAGTTAGAACCTGCTGTATCCTACTGGCATGACCTAGAGAGATACAACCTACTGTAGCCTACTGGCATGATCTAGAGCGATACAGCCTACTGTAGCCTACTGGTATGACCTAGTGAGTTACAACCTACTGTAACCTACTGGCATGACCTAGAGAAATTTAAACTCCTGAGCCTACTGGCATGACCTAGAGAGATACAACCACTTGGATACAACCTACTGTTGCCTAATTGCATGACCTAGAGAGAGAGAACCACTTGGATACAACCTACTGTAACCTACTGCCATGACCTAGAGAGATGCAACCTACTGTTGCCTACTGGCATGACCTAGAGAGAGAGAACCACTTGGATACAACCTACTGTAACCTACTGCAATGACCTAGAGAGTTACAACCTACTGTAACCTACTCTAGGCTACTGGCATGACCTAGAGAGATACAACCTACCGTAGGCTACTGGCATGACCTGGAGAGATACAACCTACTGTAACCTACTGCCATGACCTAGAGAGATGCAACCTACTGTAGCCTACTGGCATGACCTAGAGAGTTACAACCTACTGTAACCTACTGGCATGAACTAGAGAGATTTAAACTACTGTAACCTACTGGCATGATCTAGAGAGATACAACCACTTGGATACAACCTACTGTTGCCTACTGGCATGACCTAGATAGAGAGAACCACTTGGATACAACCTACTGTAACCTACTGTAGGCTACTGGCATGACCTGGAGAGATACAACCTACTGTAGCCTACTGGCATGACCTAGAGCGATACAGCCTACTGTAGCCTACTGGCATGACCTAGAGAGTTGCAACCTACTGTAACCTACTGGCATGAACTAGAGAGAGAACTTACTGTAACCTACTGGCATGACCTAGGGAGAGGAAAAACCTACCTTAGCCTACTGGCATGACCTAGAGAGATACAACCTACTGTAGCCTACTGGCATGACCTAGAGCGATACAACCTACTGTAGCCTACTGGCATGACCTAGAGAGTTGCAACCTACTGTAACCTACTGGCATGAACTAGAGAGAGAAAACTTACTGTAACCTACTGGCATGACCTAGAGAGATTCAACAACTTGGATACAACCTACTGTTGCCTACTGGCATGACCTAGAGAGATACAACCTACCTTATGCTACTGGCATGACCTAGAGAGATACAACCTACTGCCTAGATAGTTACAACCTACTGTTGGCAACTGGCATGACCTAGAGAGATACAACCTACTGTAACCTACTGGCATGACCTAGAGAGATACAACCTCCTGTAACCTTCTGGCATAACCTAGAGAGAGGAAAAACCTACCTTAGCCTACTGGCATGACCTAGAGAGTTACAACCTACTGTAGCCTACTGGCATGACCTAGAGAGATACAACCTACTGTAGCCTACTGGCATGACTTAGAGAGTTACAACCTACTGTAACCTACTGTAGGCTACTGGCATGACCTAGAGAGATGCATCCTACTGTAGCCTACTGGCATGACCTAGAGAGTTACAACCTACTGTAACCTACTGGCATGAACTAGAGAGATTTAAACTACTGTAGCCTACTGGCATGACCTAGATAGAGAGAACCACTTGGATACAACCTACTGTAACCTACTGTAGGCTACTGGCATGACCTGGAGAGATACAACCTACTGTAACCTTCTCGCATAACCTAGAGAGAGGAAAAACCTACCTTAGCCTACTGGCATGACCTAGAGAGTTACAACCTACTGTAGCCTACTGGCATGACCTAGAGAGATACAACCTACTGTAGCCTACTGGCATGACCTAGAGAGAGAGAACCACTTGGATACAACCTCCTGTAATCTACTGGCATGACCTAGAGAGATACAACCTACTGTAGCCCACTTGCATGACCAAGAGAGTTAGAACCTACTGTATCCTACTGGCATGACCTAGAGAGATACAACCTACTGTAGTCTACTGGCATGACCTAGAGAGTTGCAACCTACCTACTGGTATGAACTAGAGAGATAAAACTTACTGTAACCTACTGGCATGACCTAGAGAGATACAACCACTTGGATACAACCTACTGTTGCCTACTGGCATGACCTAGAGAGAGAGAACCACTTGGATACAACCTCCTGTAATCTACTGGCATGACAAAGAGAGTTAGAACCTACTGTATCCTACTGGCATGACCTAGAGAGATACAACCTACTGTAGTCTACTGGCATGACCTAGAGAGATACAACCTACTGTAGCCCACTGGCATGACCAAGAGAGTTGGAACCTACTGTATCCTACTGGCATGACCTAGAGAGATACAACCTACTGTAGCCTACTGGCATGATCTAGAGCGATACAGCCTACTGTAGCCTACTGGTATGACCTAGTGAGTTACAACCTACTGTAACCTACTGGCATGACCTAGAGAAATTTAAACTCCTGAGCCTACTGGCATGACCTAGAGAGATACAACCACTTGGATACAACTGTTGCCTACTTGCATGACCTAGAGAGAGAGAACCACTTGGATACAACCTACTGTAACCTACTGCCATGACCTAGAGAGATGCAACCTACTGTAGCCTACTGGCATGACCTAGAGAGTTACAACCTACTGTAACCTACTGGCATGAACTAGAGAGATTTAAACTACTGTAACCTACTGGCATGACCTAGAGAGATACAACCACTTGGATACAACCTACTGTTGCCTACTGGCATGACCTAGATAGAGAGAACCACTTGGATACAACCTACTGTAACCTACTGTAGGCTACTGGCATGACCTAGAGCGATACAACCTACTGTAACCTTCTGGCATAACCTAGAGAGAGGAAAAACCTACCTTAGCCTACTGGCATGACCTAGAGAGATACAACCTACTGTAGCCTACTGGCATGACCTAGAGCGATACAGCCTACTGTAGCCTACTGGCATGACCTAGAGAGATAAAACGTACTGTAACCTACTGGCATGACCTATAGAGATAGAACAACTTGGATACAACCTACTGTTGCCTACTGGCATGACCTAGAGAGATACAACCTACCTTATGCTACTGGCATGACCTAGAGAGATACAACCTACTGCCTAGATAGTTACAACCTACTGTTGGCAACTGGCATGACCTATAGAGATACAACCTACTGTAACCTACTGGCATGACCTAGAGAGATACAACCTACCTTATGCTACTGGCATGACCTAGAGAGATACAACCTCCTGTAATCTACTGGCATGAACTAGAGGAATTTAAACTACTGTAGCCTACTGGCATTACCTAGAGAGATACAACCACTTGGATACAACCTACTGTTGCCTACTGGCATGACCTAGATAGAGAGAACCACTTGGATACAACCTACTGTAACCTACTGGCATGACCTGGAGAGATACAACCTACTGTAACCTTCTGGCATAACCTAGAGAGAGGAAAAACCTACCTTAGCCTACTGGCATGACCTAGAGAGTTACAACCTACTGTAACCTACTGTAGGCTACTGGCATGACCTAGAGAGTTGCAACCTACTGTAACCTACTGGCATGAACTAGAGAGATAAAACGTACTGTAACCTACTGGCATGACCTAGAGAGATAAAACCACTTGGATACAACCTACTGTTGCCTACTGGCATGACCTAGAGAGAGAGAACCACTTGGATACAACCTACTGTAACCTACTGCCATGACTTAGAGAGATACAACCTCCTGTAATCTACTGGCATGACCTAGAGAGATACAACCTACTGTAGCCCACTGGCATGACCAAGAGAGTTAGAACCTACTGTATCCTACTGGCATGACCTAGAGAGATACAACCTACTGTAGCCTACTGGCATGATCTAGAGACATACAACCACTTGGATACAACCTACTGTTGCCTACTGGCATGACCTAGATAGAGAGAACCACTTGGATACAACCTACTGTAACCTACTGTAGGCTACTGGCATGACCTGGAGAGATACAACCTACTGTAGCCTACTGGCATGACCTAGAGCGATACAGCCTACTGTAGCCTACTGGCATGACCTAGAGAGTTGCAACCTACTGTAACCTACTGGCATGAACTAGAGAGAGAACTTACTGTAACCTACTGGCATGACCTAGAGAGATACAACCTACTGTAGCCTACTGGCATGACCTAGAGCGATACAGCCTACTGTAGCCTACTGGCATGACCTAGAGAGTTGCAACCTACTGTAACCTACTGGCATGAACTAGAGAGATACAACAACTTGGATATAACCTACTGTTGCCTACTGGCATGACCTAGAGAGATACAACCTACCTTATGCTACTGGCATGACCTAGAGAGATACAACCTACTGCCTAGATAGTTACAACCTACTGTTGGCAACTGGCATGACCTAGAGAGATACAACCTACTGTAACCTACTGGCATGACCTAGAGAGATACAACCTCCTGTAACCTTCTGGCATAACCTAGAGAGAGGAAAAACCTACCTTAGCCTACTGGCATGACCTAGAGAGTTACAACCTACTGTAGCCTACTGGCATGACCTAGAGAGATACAACCTACTGTAGCCTACTGGCATGACTTAGAGAGTTACAACCTACTGTAACCTTCTGTAGGCTACTGGCATGACCTAGAGAGATACAACCTACTGTAGGCTACTGGCATGACCTGGAGAGATACAACCTACTGTAACCTACTGCCATGACCTAGAGAGATGCAACCTACTGTAGCCTACTGGCATGACCTAGAGAGTTACAACCTACTGTAACCTACTGGCATGAACTAGAGAGAGAACTTACTGTAACCTACTGGCATGACCTAGGGAGAGGAAAAACCTACCTTAGCCTACTGGCATGACCTAGAGAGATACAACCTACTGTAGCCTACTGGCATGACCTAGAGCGATACAGCCTACTGTAGCCTACTGGCATGACCTAGAGAGTTGCAACCTACTGTAACCTACTGGCATGAACTAGAGAGAGAAAACTTACTGTAACCTACTGGCATGACCTAGAGAGATTCAACAACTTGGATACAACCTACTGTTGCCTACTGGCATGACCTAGAGAGATACAACCTACCTTATGCTACTGGCATGACCTAGAGAGATACAACCTACTGCCTAGATAGTTACAACCTACTGTTGGCAACTGGCATGACCTAGAGAGATACAACCTACTGTAACCTACTGGCATGACCTAGAGAGATACAACCTCCTGTAACCTTCTGGCATAACCTAGAGAGAGGAAAAACCTACCTTAGCCTACTGGCATGACCTAGAGAGTTACAACCTACTGTAACCTACTGTAGGCTACTGGCATGACCTAGAGAGATACAACCTACTGTAGGCTACTGGCATGACCTGGAGAGATACAACCTACTGTAACCTACTGCCATGACCTAGAGAGATGCATCCTACTGTAGCCTACTGGCATGACCTAGAGAGTTACAACCTACTGTAACCTACTGGCATGAACTAGAGAGATTTAAACTACTGTAGCCTACTGGCATGACCTAGATAGAGAGAACCACTTGGATACAACCTACTGTAACCTACTGTAGGCTACTGGCATGACCTGGAGAGATACAACCTACTTTAACCTTCTCGCATAACCTAGAGAGAGGAAAAACCTACCTTAGCCTACTGGCATGACCTAGAGAGTTACAACCTACTGTAGCCTACTGGCATGAACTAGAGAGATTTAAACTACTGTAACCTACTGGCATGGCCTAGAGAGTTACAACCTACTGTAGCCTACTGGCATGACCTAGAGAGATACAACCTACTGTAACCTACTGCCATAACCTAGAGAGATGCAACCTACTGTTGCCTACTGGCATGACCTAGAGAGTTACAACCTGCTGTAACCTACTGTAGGCTACTGCCATGACCTAGAGAGATGCAACCTACTGTAGCCTACTGGCATGACCTAGAGAGTTACAACCTACTGTAACCTACTGGCATGAACTAGAGAGATTTAAACTACTTTAACCTACTGGCATGACCTAGAGAGATACAACCACTTGGATACAACCTACTGTTGCCTACTGGCATGACCTAGATAGAGAGAACCACTTGGATACAACCTACTGTAGGCTACTGGCATGACCTGGAGAGATACAACCTACTGTAGCCTGCTGGCATGACCTAGAGCGATACAGCCTACTGTAGCCTACTGGCATGACCTAGAGAGTTGCAACCTACTGTAACCTACTGGCATGAACTAGAGAGAGAACTTACTGTAACCTACTGGCATGACCTAGGGAGAGGAAAAACCTACCTTAGCCTACTGGCATGACCTAGAGAGATACAACCTACTGTAGCCTACTGGCATGACCTAGAGCGATACAGCCTACTGTAGCCTACTGGCATGACCTAGAGAGTTGCAACCTACTGTAACCTACTGGCATGAACTAGAGAGAGAAAACTTACTGTAACCTACTGGCATGACCTAGAGAGATTCAACAACTTGGATACAACCTACTGTTGCCTACTGGCATGACCTAGAGAGATACAACCTACCTTATGCTACTGGCATGACCTAGAGAGATACAACCTACTGCCTAGATAGTTACAACCTACTGTTGGCAACTGGCATGACCTAGAGAGATACAACCTACTGTAACCTACTGGCATGACCTAGAGAGATACAACCTCCTGTAACCTTCTGGCATAACCTAGAGAGAGGAAAAACCTACCTTAGCCTACTGGCATGACCTAGAGAGTTACAACCTACTGTAGCCTACTGGCATGACCTAGAGAGATACAACCTACTGTAGCCTACTGGCATGACTTAGAGAGTTACAACCTACTGTAACCTACTGTAGGCTACTGGCATGACCTAGAGAGATACAACCTACTGTAGGCTACTGGCATGACCTGGAGAGATACAACCTACTGTAACCTACTGCCATGACCTAGAGAGATGCATCCTACTGTAGCCTACTGGCATGACCTAGAGAGTTACAACCTACTGTAACCTACTGGCGTGAACTAGAGAGATTTAAACTACTGTAGCCTACTGGCATGACCTAGATAGAGAGAACCACTTGGATACAACCTACTGTAACCTACTGTAGGCTACTGGCATGACCTGGAGAGATACAACCTACTGTAACCTTCTCGCATAACCTAGAGAGAGGAAAAACCTACCTTAGCCTACTGGCATGACCTAGAGAGTTACAACCTACTGTAGCCTACTGGCATGAACTAGAGAGATTTAAACTACTGTAACCTACTGGCATGGCCTAGAGAGTTACAACCTACTGTAGCCTACTGGCATGACCTAGAGAGATACAACCTACTGTAGCCTACTGGCATGACCTAGAGAGAGAGAACCACTTGGATACAACCTCCTGTAATCTACTGGCATGACCTAGAGAGATACAACCTACTGTAGCCCACTTGCATGACCAAGAGAGTTAGAACCTACTGTATCCTACTGGCATGACCTAGAGAGATACAACCTACTGTAGTCTACTGGCATGACCTAGAGAGTTGCAACCTACCTACTGGTATGAACTAGAGAGATAAAACTTACTGTAACCTACTGGCATGACCTAGAGAGAAACAACCACTTGGATACAACCTACTGTTGCCTACTGGCATGACCTAGAGAGAGAGAACCACTTGGATACAACCTCCTGTAATCTACTGGCATGACCTAGAGAGATACAACCTACTGTAGCCCACTGGCATGACCAAGAGAGTTAGAACCTACTGTATCCTACTGGCATGACCTAGAGAGATACAACCTACTGTAGTCTACTGGCATGACCTAGAGAGATACAACCTACTGTAGCCCACTGGCATGACCAAGAGAGTTGGAACCTACTGTATCCTACTGGCATGACCTAGAGAGATACAACCTACTGTAGCCTACTGGCATGATCTAGAGCGATACAGCCTACTGTAGCCTACTGGTATGACCTAGTGAGTTACAACCTACTGTAACCTACTGGCATGACCTAGAGAGATACAACCACTTGGATACAACCTACTGTTGCCTACTTGCATGACCTAGAGAGAGAGAACCACTTGGATACAACCTACTGTAACCTACTGCCATGACCTAGAGAGATGCAACCTACTGTAACCTACTGCCATGACCTAGAGAGTTACAACCTACTGTAACCTACTGTAGGCTACTGGCATGACCTAGAGAGATACAACCTACCGTAGGCTACTGGCATGACCTGGAGAGATACAACCTACTGTAACCTACTGCCATGACCTAGAGAGATGCAACCTACTGTAGCCTACTGGCATGACCTAGAGAGTTACAACCTACTGTAACCTACTGGCATGAACTAGAGAGATTTAAACTACTGTAACCTACTGGCATGACCTAGAGAGATACAACCACTTGGATACAACCTACTGTTGCCTACTGGCATGACCTAGATAGAGAGAACCACTTGGATACAACCTACTGTAACCTACTGTAGGCTACTGGCATGACCTAGAGCGATACAACCTACTGTAACCTTCTGGCATAACCTAGAGAGAGGAAAAACCTACCTTAGCCTACTGGCATGACCTAGAGAGATACAACCTACTGTAGCCTACTGGCATGACCTAGAGAGTTGCAACCTACTGTAACCTACTGTAGGCTACTGGCATGACCTAGAGAGTTGCAACCTACTGTAACCTACTGGCATGAACTAGAGAGATAAAATGTACTGTAACCTACTGGCATGACCTAGAGAGATAAAACCACTTGGATACAACCTACTGTTGCCTACTGGCATGACCTAGAGAGAGAGAACCACTTGGATACAACCTACTGTAACCTACTGCCATGACTTAGAGAGATACAACCTCCTGTAATCTACTGGCATGACCTAGAGAGTTAGAACCTACTGTATCCTACTGGCATGACCTAGAGAGATAGAACAACTTGGATACAACCTACTGTTGCCTACTGGCATGACCTAGAGAGATACAACCTACCTTATGCTACTTGCATGACCTAGAGAGATACAACCTACTGCCTAGATAGTTACAACCTACTGTTGGCAACTGGCATGACCTATAGAGATACAACCTACTGTAACCTACTGGCATGACCTAGAGAGATACAACCTACCTTATGCTACTGGCATGACCTAGAGAGATACAACCTACTGCCTAGATAGTTACAACCTACTGTTGGCAACTGGCATGACCTATAGAGATACAACCTACTGTAGCCTACTGGCATGACCTAGAGAGATACAACCACTTGGATACAACCTACTGTTGCCTACTGGCATGACCTAGATAGAGAGAACCACTTGGATACAACCTACTGTAACCTACTGGCATGACCTGGAGAGATACAACCTACTGTAACCTTCTGGCATAACCTAGAGAGAGGAAAAACCTACTTTAGCCTACTGGCATGACCTAGAGAGTTACAACCTACTGTAGCCTACTGGCATGACCTAGAGAGATACAACCTACTGTAGCCTACTGGCATGACTTAGAGAGTTACAACCTACTGTAACCTACTGTAGGCTACTGGCATGACCTAGAGAGTTGCAACCTACTGTAACCTACTGGCATGAACTAGAGAGATAAAACGTACTGTAACCTACTGGCATGACCTAGAGAGATAAAACCACTTGGATACAACCTACTGTTGCCTACTGGCATGACCTAGAGAGAGAGAACCACTTGGATACAACCTACTGTAACCTACTGCCATGACTTAGAGAGATACAACCTCCTGTAATCTACTGGCATGACCTAGAGAGATACAACCTACTGTAGGCTACTGGCATGACCTGGAGAGATACAACCTACTGTAGCCTACTGCCATGACCTAGAGAGATGCAACCTACTGTAGCCTACTGGCATGACCTAGAGAGTTACAACCTACTGTAACCTACTGTAGGCTACTGGCATGACCTAGAGAGTTACAACCTACTGTAGCCTACTGGCATGACCTAGAGAGATACAACCTACTGTAGCCTACTGGCATGACTTAGAGAGTTACAACCTACTGTAACCTACTGGCATGAACTAGAGAGATTTAAACTACTTTAGCCTACTGGCATGACCTAGATAGAGAGAACCACTTGGATACAACCTACTGTAACCTACTGTAGGCTACTGGCATGACCTGGAGAGATACAACCTACTGTAACCTTCTGGCATAACCTAGAGAGAGGAAAAACCTACCTTATCCTACTGGCATGACCTAGAGAGTTACAACCTACTGTAGCCTACTGGCATGAACTAGAGAGATTTAAACTACTGTAACGTACTGGCATGACCTAGAGAGATACAACCACTTGGATACAACCTACTGTTGCCTACTGGCATGACCTAGATAGAGAGAACCACTTGGATACAACCTACTGTAACCTACTGTAGGCTACTGGCATGACCTGGAGAGATACAACCTACTGTAACCTTCTGGCATAACCTAGAGAGAGGAAAACCCTACCTTAGCCTACTGGCATGACCTAGAGAGATACAACCTACTGTAGCCTACTGGCATGACCTAGAGCGATACAGCCTACTGTAGCCTACTGGCATGACCTAGAGAGTTGCAACCTACTGTAACCTACTGGCATGAACTAGAGAGATAAAACTTACTGTAACCTACTGGCATGACCTAGAGAGATACAACCTACCTTATGCTACTGGCATGACCTAGAGAGATACAACCTACTGCCTAGATAGTTACAACCTACTGTTGGCAACTGGCATGACCTAGAGAGATACAACCTACTGTAACCTACTGGCATGACCTAGAGAGATACAACCTACCTTATGCTACTGGCATGACCTAGAGAGATACAACCTCCTGTAATCTACTGGCATGACCTAGAGAGATAAAACCTACTGTAGCCTACTGGCATGACCTAGAGAGATACAACCTACTGTAGCCTACTGGCATGACCTAGAGAGATACAACCTACTGTAGCCTACTGGCATGACTTAGAGAGTTACAACCTACTGTAACCTACTGTAGGCTACTGGCATGACCTAGAGCGATACAACCTACTGTAGGCTACTGGCATGACCTGGAGAGATACAACCTACTGTAACCTACTGCCATGACCTAGAGAGATGCAACCTACTGTAGCCTACTGGCATGACCTAGAGAGTTAGAACCTACTGTAACCTACTGGCATGAACTAGAGAGATTTAAACTACTGTAGGCTACTGGCATGACCTAGAGAGATACAACCACTTGGATACAACCTACTGTTGCCTACTGGCATGACCTAGAGAGAGAGAACCACTTGGATACAACCTACTGTAACCTACTGTAGGCTACTGGCATGACCTGGAGAGAAACAACCTACTGTACCCTTCTGGCATAACCTAGAGAGAGGAAAAACCTACCTTAGCCTACTGGCATGACCTAGAGAGTTACAACCTACTGTAGCCTACTGGCATGAACTAGAGAGATTTAAACTACTGTAACCTACTGGCATGGCCTAGAGAGTTACAACCTACTGTAGCCTACTGGCATGACCTAGAGAGTTGCAACCTACTGTAACCTACTGGCATGAACTAGAGAGATAAAACCACTTGGATACAACCTACTGTTGCCTACTGGCATGACCTAGAGAGAGAGAACCACTTGGATACAACCTACTGTAACCTACTGCCATGACTTAGAGAGATACAACCTCCTGTAATCTACTGGCATGACCTAGAGAGATACAACCTACTCTAGTCTACTGGCATGACCTGGAGAGAAACAACCTACTGTAGTCTACTGGCATGACCTAGAGAGATACAACCTACTGTAGCCCACTGGCATGACCAAGAGAGTTAGAACCTACTGTATCCTACTGGCATGACCTAGAGAGATACAACCTACTGGCATGACCTAGAGAGATACAACCTACTGCCTAGATAGTTACAACCTACTGTTGGCAACTGGCATGACCTAGAGAGATACAACCTACTGTAACCTACTGGCATGACCTAGAGAGATACAACCTCCTGTAACCTTCTGGCATAACCTAGAGAGAGGAAAAACCTACCTTAGCCTACTGGCATGACCTAGAGAGTTACAACCTACTGTAACCTACTGTAGGCTACTGGCATGACCTAGAGAGATACAACCTACTGTAGGCTACTGGCATGACCTGGAGAGATACAACCTACTGTAGGCTACTGGCATGACCTAGAGAGATGCATCCTACTGTAGCCTACTGGCATGACCTAGAGAGTTACAACCTACTGTAACCTACTGGCATGAACTAGAGAGATTTAAACTACTGTAGCCTACTGGCATGACCTAGATAGAGAGAACCACTTGGATACAACCTACTGTAACCTACTGTAGGCTACTGGCATGACCTGGAGAGATACAACCTACTGTAACCTTCTCGCATAACCTAGAGAGAGGAAAAACCTACCTTAGCCTACTGGCATGACCTAGAGAGTTACAACCTACTGTAGCCTACTGGCATGAACTAGAGAGATTTAAACTACTGTAACCTACTGGCATGGCCTAGAGAGTTACAACCTACTGTAGCCTACTGGCATGACCTAGAGAGATACAACCTACTGTAGCCTACTGGCATGACCTAGAGAGAGAGAACCACTTGGATACAACCTCCTGTAATCTACTGGCATGACCTAGAGAGATACAACCTACTGTAGCCCACTTGCATGACCAAGAGAGTTAGAACCTACTGTATCCTACTGGCATGACCTAGAGAGATACAACCTACTGTAGTCTACTGGCATGACCTAGAGAGTTGCAACCTACCTACTGGTATGAACTAGAGAGATAAAACTTACTGTAACCTACTGGCATGACCTAGAGAGATACAACCACTTGGATACAACCTACTGTTGCCTACTGGCATGACCTAGAGAGAGAGAACCACTTGGATACAACCTCCTGTAATCTACTGGCATGACCTAGAGAGATACAACCTACTGTAGCCCACTGGCATGACCAAGAGAGTTAGAACCTACTGTATCCTACTGGCATGACCTAGAGAGATACAACCTACTGTAGTCTACTGGCATGACCTAGAGAGATACAACCTACTGTAGCCCACTGGCATGACCAAGAGAGTTGGAACCTACTGTATCCTACTGGCATGACCAAGAGAGATACAACCTACTGTAGCCTACTGGCATGATCTAGAGCGATACAGCCTACTGTAGCCTACTGGTATGACCTAGTGAGTTACAACCTACTGTAACCTACTGGCATGACCTAGAGAAATTTAAACTCCTGAGCCTACTGGCATGACCTAGATAGATACAACCACTTGGATACAACCTACTGTTGCCTACTTGCATGACCTAGAGAGAGAGAACCACTTGGATACAACCTACTGTAACCTACTGCCATGACCTAGAGAGATGCAACCTACTGTAACCTACTGCCATGACCTAGAGAGTTACAACCTACTGTAACCTACTGTAGGCTACTGGCATGACCTAGAGAGATACAACCTACCGTAGGCTACTGGCATGACCTGGAGAGATACAACCTACTGTAACCTACTGCCATGAACTAGAGAGATTTAAACTACTGTAACCTACTGGCATGACCTAGAGAGATACAACCACTTGGATACAACCTACTGTTGCCTACTGGCATGACCTAGATAGAGAGAACCACTTGGATACAACCTACTGTAACCTACTGTAGGCTACTGGCATGACCTAGAGCGATACAACCTACTGTAACCTTCTGGCATAACCTAGAGAGAGGAAAAACCTACCTTAGCCTACTGGCATGACCTAGAGAGATACAACCTACTGTAGCCTACTGGCATGACCTAGAGCGATACAGCCTACTGTAGCCTACTGGCATGACCTAGAGAGATAAAACTTACTGTAACCTACTGGCATGACCTAGAGAGAGAGAACAACTTGGATACAACCTACTGTTGCCTACTGGCATGACCTAGAGAGATACAACCTACCTTATGCTACTGGCATGACCTAGAGAGATACAACCTACTGCCTAGATAGTTACAACCTACTGTTGGCAACTGGCATGACCTATAGAGATGTAACCTACTGGCATGACCTAGAGAGATACAACCTACCTTATGCTACTGGCATGACCTAGAGAGATACAACCTCCTGTAATCTACTGGCATGAACTAGAGAGATTTAAACTACTGTAGCCTACTGGCATGACCTAGAGAGATACAACCACTTGGATACAACCTACTGTTGCCTACTGGCATGACCTAGATAGAGAGAACCACTTGGATACAACCTACTGTAACCTACTGGCATGACCTGGAGAGATACAACCTACTGTAACCTTCTGGCATAACCTAGAGAGAGGAAAAACCTACCTTAGCCTACTGGCATGACCTAGAGAGTTACAACCTACTGTAGCCTACTGGCATGACCTAGAGAGATACAACCTACTGTAGCCTACTGGCATGACTTAGAGAGTTACAACCTACTGTAACCTACTGTAGGCTACTGGCATGACCTAGAGAGTTGCAACCTACTGTAACCTACTGGCATGAACTAGAGAGATAAAACGTACTGTAACCTACTGGCATGACCTAGAGAGATAAAACCACTTGGATACAACCTACTGTTGCCTACTGGCATGACCTAGAGAGAGAGAACCACTTTGATACAACCTACTGTAACCTACTGCCATGACTTAGAGAGATACAACCTCCTGTAATCTACTGGCATGACCTAGAGAGTTAGAACCTACTGTATCCTACTGGCATGACCTAGAGAGATAGAACAACTTGGATACAACCTACTGTTGCCTACTGGCATGACCTAGAGAGATACAACCTACCTTATGCTACTGGCATGACCTAGAGAGATACAACCTACTGCCTAGATAGTTACAACCTACTGTTGGCAACTGGCATGACCTATAGAGATACAACCTACTGTAACCTACTGGCATGACCTAGAGAGATTTAAACTACTGTAGCCTACTGGCATGACCTAGAGAGATACAACCACTTGGATACAACCTACTGTTGCCTACTGGCATGACCTAGATAGAGAGAACCACTTGGATACAACCTACTGTAACCTACTGGCATGACCTGGAGAGATACAACCTACTGTAACCTTCTGGCATAACCTAGAGAGAGGAAAAACCTACCTTAGCCTACTGGCATGACCTAGAGAGTTACAACCTACTGTAGCCTACTGGCATGACCTAGAGAGATACAACCTACTGTAGCCTACTGGCATGACTTAGAGAGTTACAACCTACTGTGACCTACTGTAGGCTACTGGCATGACCTAGAGAGTTGCAGCCTACTGTAACCTACTGGCATGAACTAGAGAGATAAAACGTACTGTAACCTACTGGCATGACCTAGAGAGATAAAACCACTTGGATACAACCTACTGTTGCCTACTGGCATGACCTAGAGAGAGAGAACCACTTGGATACAACCTACTGTAACCTACTGCCATGACTTAGAGAGATACAACCTCCTGTAATCTACTGGCATGACCTAGAGAGTTAGAACCTACTCTATCCTACTGGCATGACCTAGAGAGATACAACCTACTGTAGCCTACTGGTATGACCTAGTGAGTTACAACCTACTGTAACCTACTGGCATGACCTAGAGAAATTTAAATTCCTGAGCCTACTGGCATGACCTAGAGAGATACAACCGCTTGGATACAACCTACTGTTGCCTACTTGCATGACCTAGAGAGAGAGAACCACTTGGATACAACCTACTGTAACCTACTGCCATGACCTAGAGAGATGCAACCTACTGTTGCCTACTGGCATGACCTAGAGAGAGAGAACCACTTGGATACAACCTACTGTAACCTACTGCCATGACCTAGAGAGTTACAACCTACTGTAACCTACTGTAGGCTACTGGCATGACCTAGAGAGATACAACCTACTGTAGGCTACTGGCATGACCTGGAGAGATACAACCTACTGTAACCTACTGCCATGACCTAGAGAGATGCAACCTACTGTAGCCTACTGGCATGACCTAGAGAGTTACAACCTACTGTAACCTACTGTAGGCTACTGGCATGACCTAGAGAGTTACAACCTACTGTAGCCTACTGGCATGACCTAGAGAGTTACAACCTACTGTAGCCTACTGGCATGACTTAGAGAGTTACAACCTACTGTAACCTACTGTAGGCTACTGGCATGACCTAGAGAGATGCAACCTACTGTAGCCTACTGGCATGACCTAGAGAGTTACAACCTACTGTAACCTACTGGCATGAACTAGAGAGATTTAAACTACTTTAGCCTACTGGCATGACCTAGATAGAGAGAACCACTTGGATACAACCTACTGTAACCTACTGTAGGCTACTGGCATGACCTGGAGAGATACAACCTACTGTAACCTTCTGGCATAACCTAGAGAGAGGAAAAACCTACCTTAGCCTACTGGCATGACCTAGAGAGTTACAACCTACTGTAGCCTACTGGCATGAACTAGAGAGATTTAAACTACTGTAACGTACTGGCATGACCTAGAGAGATACAACCACTTGGATACAACCTACTGTTGCCTACTGGCATGACCTAGATAGAGAGAACCACTTGGATACAACCTACTGTAACCTACTGTAGGCTACTGGCATGACCTGGAGAGATACAACCTACTGTAACCTTCTGGCATAACCTAGAGAGAGGAAAACCCTACATTAGCCTACTGGCATGACCTAGAGAGATACAACCTACTGTAGCCTACTGGCATGACCTAGAGCGATACAGCCTACTGTAGCCTACTGGCATGACCTAGAGAGTTGCAACCTACTGTAACCTACTGGCATGAACTAGAGAGATAAAACTTACTGTAACCTACTGGCATGACCTAGAGAGATACAACCTACCTTATGCTACTGGCATGACCTAGAGAGATATAACCTCCTGTAATCTACTGGCATGACCTAGAGAGATGCAACCTACTGTAGCCTACTGGCATGACCTAGAGAGTTAGAACCTACTGTAACCTACTGGCATGAACTAGAGAGATTTAAACTACTGTAGCCTACTGGCATGACCTAGAGAGATACAACCACTTGGATACAACCTACTGTTGCCTACTGGCATGACCTAGATAGAGAGAACCACTTGGATACAACCTACTGTAACCTACTGTAGGCTACTGGCATGACCTGGAGAGAAACAACCTACTGTACCCTTCTGGCATAACCTAGAGAGAGGAAAAACCTACCTTAGCCTACTGGCATGACCTAGAGAGTTACAACCTACTGTAGCCTACTGGCATGAACTAGAGAGATTTAAACTACTGTAACCTACTGGCATGGCCTAGAGAGTAACAACCTACTGTAGCCTACTGGCATGACCTAGAGAGTTGCAACCTACTGTAACCTACTGGCATGAACTAGAGAGATAAAACGTACTGTAACCTACTGGCATGACCTAGAGAGAGAGAACCACTTGGATACAACCTACTGCCATGACTTAGAGAGATACAACCTCCTGTAATCTACTGGCATGACCTAGAGAGATACAACCTACTCTAGTCTACTGGCATGACCTGGAGAGAAACAACCTACTGTAGTCTACTGGCATGACCTAGAGAGATACAACCTACTGTAGCCCACTGGCATGACCAAGAGAGTTAGAGCCTACTGTATCCTACTGGCATGACCTAGAGAGATACAACCTACTGTAGCCTACTGGCATGATATAGAGCGATACAGCCTACTATAGCCTACTGGTATGACCTAGTGAGTTACAACCTACTGTAACCTACTGGCATGACCTAGAGAAATTTAAACTCCTGAGCCTACTGGCATGACCTAGAGAGATACAACCACTTGGATACAACCTACTGTTGCCTACTTGCATGACCTAGAGAGAGAGAACCACTTGGATACAACCTACTGTAACCTACTGCCATGACCTAGAGAGATGCAACCTACTGTTGCCTACTGGCATGACCTAGAGAGAGAGAACCACTTGGATACAACCTACTGTAACCTACTGCCATGACCTAGAGAGTTACAACCTACTGTAACCTACTGTAGGCTACTGGCATGACCTAGAGAGATACAACCTACTGTAGGCTACTGGCATGACCTGGAGAGATACAACCTACTGTAACCTACTGCCATGACCTAGAGAGATGCAACCTACTGTAGCCTACTGGCATGACCTGGAGAGATACAACCTACTGTAACCTTCTGGCATAACCTAGAGAGAGGAAAAACCTACCTTAGCCTACTGGCATGACCTAGAGAGTTACAACCTACTGTAGCCTACTGGCATGACCTAGAGAGATACAACCTACTGTAGCCTACTGGCATGACTTAGAGAGTTACTACCTACTGTAACCTACTGTAGGCTACTGGCATGACCTGGAGAGATACAACCTACTGTAACCTTCTGGCATAACCTAGAGAGAGGAAAAACCTACCTTAGCCTACTGGCATGACCTAGAGAGTTACAACCTACTGTAGCCTACTGGCATGAACTAGAGAGATTTAAACTACTGTAACCTACTGGCATGACCTAGAGAGATACAGCCTAATGTAGCCTACTGGCATGACCTAGAGAGTTGCAACCTACCTACTGGCATGACCTAGAGAGATAAAACTTACTGTAACCTACTGGCATGACCTAGAGAGATACAACCTACTGTTGCCTACTGGCATGACCTAGAGAGAGAGAACCACTTGGATACAACCTCCTGTAATCTACTGGCATGACCTAGAGAGATACAACCTACTCTAGTCTACTGGCATGACCTGGAGAGATACAACCTACTGTAGTCTACTGGCATGACCTAGAGAGATACAACCTACTGTAGCCCACTGGCATGACCAAGAGAGTTAGAACCTACTGTATCCTACTGGCATGACCTAGAGAGATACAACCTACTGTAGCCTACTGGCATGATCTAGAGCGATACAGCCTACTGTAGCCTACTGGTATGACCTAGTGAGTTACAACCTACTGTAACCTACTGGCATGACCTAGAGAAATTTAAACTCCTGAGCCTACTGGCATGACCTAGAGAGATACAACCACTTGGATACAACCTACTGTTGCCTACTTGCATGACCTAGAGAGATACAACCTACCTTATGCTACTGGCATGACCTAGAGAGATACAACCTACTGCCTAGATAGTTACAACCTACTGTTGGCAACTGGCATGACCTAGAGAGATACAACCTACTGTAACCTACTGGCATGACCTAGAGAGATACAACCTACTGTAGCCTACTGGCATGACCTAGAGAGATACAACCTACTGTAGCCTACTGGCATGACCTAGAGAGATACAACCTACTGTAGCCTACTGGCATGACCTAGAGAGTTACAACCTACTGTAACCTACTGTAGGCTACTGGCATGACCTAGAGCGATACAACCTACTGTAGGCTACTGGCATGACCTGGAGAGATACAACCTACTGTAACCTACTGCCATGACCTAGAGAGATGCAACCTACTGTAGCCTACTGGCATGACCTAGAGAGTTAGAACCTACTGTAACCTACTGGCATGAACTAGAGAGATTTAAACTACTGTAGCCTACTGGCATGACCTAGATAGAGAGAACCACTTGGATACAACCTACTGTAACCTACTGTAGGCTACTGGCATGACCTAGAGAGTTACAACCTACTGTAGCCTACTGGCATGAACTAGAGAGATTTAAACTACTGTAACCTACTGGCATGACCTAGAGAGATACAACCTACTGTAGCCTACTGGCATGACCTAGAGCGATACAGCCTAATGTAGCCTACTGGCATGACCTAGAGAGTTGCATCCTACCTACTGGCATGACCTAGAGAGATAAAACGTACTGTAACCTACTGGCATGACCTAGAGAGATACAACCACTTGGATACAACCTACTGTTGCCTACTGGCATGACCTAGAGAGAGAGAACCACTTGGATACAACCTCCTGTAATCTACTGGCATGTCCTAGAGAGATACAACCTACTCTAGTCTACTGGCATGACCTGGAGAGATACAACCTACTGTAGTCTACTGGCATGACCTAGAGAGATACAACCTACTGTAGCCCACTGGCATGACCTAGAGAGTTAGAACCTACTGTAACCTACTGGCATGAACTAGAGAGATTTAAACTACTGTAGCCTACTGGCATGACCTAGAGAGATTTAAACTACTGTAGCCTACTGGCATGACCTAGAGAGATTAAACTACTGTAACCTACTGGCATGACCTAGAGCGATACAACCTACTGTAACCTACTGTAGCCCACTGGCATGACCGAGAGAGTTAGAACCTACTGTATCCTACTGGCATGACCTAGAGAGATACAACCTACTGTAGCCTACTGGCATGATCTAGAGCGATACAGCCTACTGTAGCCTACTGGTATGACCTAGTGAGTTACAACCTACTGTAACCTACTGGCATGACCTAGAGAAATTTAAACTCCTGAGCCTACTGGCATGACCTAGAGAGATACAACCACTTGGATACAACCTACTGTTGCCTACTTGCATGACCTAGAGAGAGAGAACCACTTGGATACAACCTACTGTAACCTACTGCCATGACCTAGAGAGATGCAACCTACTGTAGCCTACTGGCATGACCTAGAGAGTTACAACCTACTGTAACCTACTGGCATGAACTAGAGAGATTTAAACTACTGTAACCTACTGGCATGACCTAGAGAGATGCAACCTACTGTAGCCTACTGGCATGACCTAGAGAGTTAGAACCTACTGTAACCTACTGGCATGAACTAGAGAGATTTAAACTACTGTTGCCTACTTGCATGACCTAGAAAGAGAGAACCACTTGGATACAACCTACTGTAACCTACTGTAGGCTACTGGCATGACCTGGAGAGATACAACCTACTGTAACCTTCTGGCATAACCTAGAGAGAGGAAAAACCTACCTTAGCCTACTGGCATGACCTAGAGCGATACAGCCTACTGTAGCCTACTGGCATGACCTAGAGAGTTGCAACCTACTGTAACCTACTGGCATGAACTAGAGAGATAAAACTTACTGTAACCTACTGACATGACCTAGAGAGATACAACAACTTGGATACAACCTACTGTTGCCTACTGGCATGACCTAGAGAGATACAACCTACCTTATGCTACTGGCATGACCTAGAGAGATACAACCTACTGCCTAGATAGTTACAACCTACTGTTGGCAACTGGCATGACCTAGAGAGATACAACCTACTGTAACCTACTGGCATGACCTAGAGAGATACAACCTACTGTAGCCTACTGGCATGACCTAGAGAGATACAACCTACTGTAATCTACTGGCATGACCTAGAGAGATACAACCTACTGTAGCCTACTGGCATGACTTAGAGAGTTACAACCTACTGTAACCTACTGTAGGCTACTGGCATGACCTAGAGCGATACAACCTACTGTAACCTACTGCCATGACCTAGAGAGATGCAACCTACTGTAGCCTACTGGCATGACCTAGAGAGTTAGAACCTACTGTAACCTACTGGCATGAACTAGAGAGATTTAAACTACTGTAGCCTACTGGCATGACCTAGATAGAGAGAACCACTTGGATACAACCTACTGTAACCTACTGTAGGCTACTGGCATGACCTGGAGAGATACAACCTACTGTAACCTTCTGGCATAACCTAGAGAGAGGAAAAACCTACCTTAGCCTACTGGCATGACCTAGAGAGATACAACCTACTGTAGGCTACTGGCATGACCTGGAGAGATACAACCTACTGTAACCTACTGCCATGACCTAGAGAGATGCAACCTACTGTAGCCTACTGGCATGACCTGGAGAGATACAACCTACTGTAACCTTCTGGCATAACCTAGAGAGAGGAAAAACCTACCTTAGCCTACTGGCATGACCTAGAGAGTTACAACCTACTGTAGCCTACTGGCATGACTTAGAGAGTTACTACCTACTGTAACCTACTGTAGGCTACTGGCATGACCTGGAGAGATACAACCTACTGTAACCTTCTGGCATAACCTAGAGAGAGGAAAAACCTACCTTAGCCTACTGGCATGACCTAGAGAGTTACAACCTACTGTAGCCTACTGGCATGACCTAGAGAGATACAACCTACTGTAGCCTACTGGCATGACTTAGAGAGTTACAACCTACTGTTGCCTACTGGCATGACCTAGAGAGATACAACCACTTGGATACAACCTACTGTAATCTACTGCTATGACCTAGAGAGATACAACCTACTCTAGTCTACTGGCATGACCTGGAGAGATACAACCTACTGTAGTCTACTGGCATGACCAAGAGAGTTAGAATCTACTGTATCCTACTGGCATGACCTAGCGAGATACAACCTACTGTAGCCTACTGGCATGATCTAGAGCGATACAGCCTACTGTAGGCTACTGGTATGACCTAGTGAGTTACAACCTACTGTAACCTACTGGCATGACCTAGAGAAATTTAAACTCCTGAGCCTACTGGCATGACCTAGAGAGATACAACCACTTGGATACAACCTACTGTTGCCTACTTGCATGACCTAGAGAGAGAGAACCACTTGGATACAACCTACTGTAACCTACTGCCATGACCTAGAGAGATGCAACCTACTGTAGCCTACTGGCATGACCTAGAGAGTTACAACCTACTGTAACCTATTGGCATGAACTAGAGAGATTTAAACTACTGTAACCTACTGGCATGACCTAGAGAGATACAACCACTTGGATACAACCTACTGTTGCCTACTTGCATGACCTAGAAAGAGAGAACCACTTGGATACAACCTACTGTAACCTACTGTAGGCTACTGGCATGACCTGGAGAGATACAACCTACTGTAACCTTCTGGCATAACCTAGAGAGAGGAAAAACCTACGTTAGCCTACTGGCATGACCTAGAGAGATACAACCTACTGTAGCCTACTGGCATGACCTAGAGCGATACAGCCTACTGTGGCCTACTGGCATGACCTAGAGAGTTGCAACCTACTGTAACCTACTGGCATGAACTAGAAAGATAAAACTTACTGTAACCTACTGGCATGACCTAGAGAGATACAACAACTTGGATACAACCTACTGTTGCCTACTGGCATGACCTAGAGAGATACAACCTACCTTATGCTACTGGCATGACCTAGAGAGATACAACCTAGTGCCTAGATAGTTACAACCTACTGTTGGCAACTGGCATGACCTAGAGAGATACAACCTACTGTAACCTAATGGCATGACCTAGAGAGATACAACCTACCTTATGCTACTGGCATGACCTAGAGAGATACAACCTCCTGTAATCTACTGGCATGACCTAGAGAGATAAAACCTACTGTAGCCTACTGGCATGACCTAGAGAGATGCAACCTACTGTAACCTACTGTAGGCTACTGGCATGACCTAGAGCGATACAACCTACTGTAGGCTACTGGCATGACCTGGAGAGATACAACCTACTGTAACCTACTGCCATGACCTAGATAAATGCAACCTGCTGTAGCCTACTGGCATGACCTAGAGAGTTAGAACCTACTGTAACCTACTGGCATGAACTAGAGAGATTTAAACTACTGTAGCCTACTGGCATGACCTAGAGAGATACAACCACTTGGATACAACCTACTGTTGCCTACTGGCATGACCTAGATAGAGAGAACCACTTGGATACAACCTACTGTAACCTACTGTAGGCTACTGGCATGACCTGGAGAGATACAACCTACTGTAACCTTCTGGCATAACCTAGAGAGAGGAAAAACCTAACTTAGCCTACTGGCATGACCTAGAGAGTTACAACCTACTGTAGCCTACTGGCATGACCTAGAGAGATACAACCTACTGTAGCCTACTGGCATGACTTAGAGAGTTGTAACCTACTGTAGGCTACTGGCATGACCTGGAGAGATACAACCTACTGTAACCTACTGCCATGACCTAGAGAGATGCAACCTACTGTAGCCTACTGGCATGACCTAGAGAGTTACAACCTACTGTAACCTACTGTAGGCTACTGGCATGACCTAGAGAGATACACCCTACTGTAGGCTACTGGCATTACCTGGAGAGATACAACATACTGTAACATACTGGCATGACCTAGAGAGATACAACCTACTGTAGCTTACTAGCATGACCTAGAGAGATACAACCTACTGTAGCCTACTGGCATGACCTAGAGAGATACAACCTACTGTAACCTACTAGCATGACCTAGAGAGATAAAACCTACTGTAAACTACTGACATGGCCTAGAGAGATACAACCTACTGTAATCTACTGGCATGACCTAGAGAGATACAACCTACTGTAGTCTACTGGCATTACCTGGAGAGATACAACCTACTGTAATCTACTGGCATGACCTAGAGAGATACAACCTACTGTAATCTACTGGCATGACCTAGAGAGATACAACCTACTGTAGCCCACTGGCATGACCTAGAGAGTTACAACCTACTGTAGGCTACTGGCATGACCTAGAGAGATACAACCTACTGTAGGCTACTGGCATTACCTGTAGAGATACAACCTACTGTAATCTACTGGCATGACCTAGAGAGATACAACCTACTGTAATCTACTGGCATGACCTAGAGAGATACAACCTACTGTAGTCTACTGGCATGACCTAGAGAGATACAACCTACTGTAGTCTACTGGCATGACCTAGAAAGATACAGCCTACTGGCATGACCTAGAGAGATAAAACCTACTCTAGCCTACTGGCATGACCTAGAGAGATACAACCACTTGGATACAACCTACTGTTGTCTACTGGCATGACCTAGAGAGAGAGAACCACTTGGATACAACCTACTGTAACCTACTGCCATGACCTAGAGAGATACAACCCACTGTAGCCTACTGGCATAACCTAAAGAGATACAACCTACTGTAACCTACTGGCATGAACTAGAGAGATTTAACCTACTGTAGCCTACTGGCATGACCTAGAGAGTTTCAACCTACCCAACCTACTGTAGGCTACTGGCTTGACTTGGAGAGATACAAACTACCTGCCCTCCAGGACACCTACACCACCCGATGTCACAGGAAGGCCATAAAGATCATCAAGGACATCAACCACCCGAGCCACTGCCTGTTCACCCCGCTATCATCCAGAAGGCGAGGTCAGTACAGGTGCATCAAAGCTGGGACCGAGAGACTGAAAAACAGCTTCTATCTCAAGGCCATCAGACTGTTAAACAGCCACCACTAACACTGAGTGGCTGCTGCCAACACACTGACACTGACTCAACTCCAGCCACTTTAATAATGGGAATTGATGGGAAATGATGTAAATATATCACTAGCCACTTTAAACAATGCTACCTTATATAAATGTTACTTACCCTACATTATTCATCTCATATGCATACGTATATACTGTACTCTATATCATCGACGGTATCCTTATGTAATACATGTATCACTAGCCACTTTATACTATACTATGCCACTTTGTTTACATACTCATCTCATTTGTACATACTGTACCCGATACCATCTACTGTATCTTGCCTATGCTGCTCTGTACCATCACTCATTCATATATCCTTATGTACATATTCTTTATCCCCTTACACTGTGTACAAGACAGTAGTTTTGGAATTGTTAGTTAGATTACTTGTTATTACTGCATTGTCGGAACTAGAAGCACAAGCATTTCGCTACACTCGCATTAACATCTGCTAACCATGTGTATGTGACAAATAAAATTTGATTTGATTTGACCTACTGTAGGCTACTGGCATGACCTAGAGAGAGAGAACCACTTGGATACAACCTACTGTAACCTACTGCCATGACTTAGAGAGATACAACCTACTGTATTCTACTGGCATAACCTAAAGAGATACCACTACTGTAGCCTACTGGCATGACCTAGAGAGTTTCAACCTACTGTAACCTATTGGCATGACCTAGAGAGATACAACCTACTGTAGGCCACTGGCATGACCTGGAGAGATACAACCTACTGTAACCTACTGGCATGACCTAGAGAGATACAACCTACCTTATGCTACTGGCATGACCTAGAGAGATACAACCTACTGTAGCCTACTGGCATGACCTAGAGCGATACAGCCTACTGTATCCTACTGGCATGACCTAGAGAGATACAACCACTTGGAAACAACTTACTGTTGCCTACTGGCATGACCTAGTGAGAGAGAACCACTTGGATACAACCTACTGTAACCTACTGCCATGACCTAGAGAGATGCAACCTACTGTTGCCTACTGGCATGACGTAGAGAGAGAGAACCACTTGGATACAACCTACTGTAACCTACTGCCATGACCTAGAGAGATACAACCTACTGTAGCCTACTGGCATGACCTAGAGAGAGAGTACCACTTGGATACAACCTACTGTAACCTACTGCCATGACCTAGAGAGATGCAACCTACTGTTGCCTACTGGCATGACCTAGAGCGAGAGAACCACTTGGATACAACCTACTGTAACCTACTGGCATGACCTAGAGAGATACAACCTACTGTAGCTTACTAGCATGACCTAGAGAGATACAACCTACTGTAACCTACTAGCATGACCTAGAGAGAGAAAACCTACTGTAAACTACTGACATGGCCTAGAGAGATACAACCTACTGTAATCTACTGGCATGACCTAGAGAGATACAACCTACTGTAGCCTACTGGCATGACCTAGATAGTTACAACCTACTGTTGGCTACTGGCATGACCTAGAGAGATACAACCTACTGTAGCCTACTGGCATGACCTAAATAGATACAACCTACTGTAGCCTACTGGCATGACCTAGAGAGTTATAACCTACTGTAACCTACTGTAGGCTACTGGCATGACCTAGAGAGATACAACCTACTGTAGGCTACTGGCATTACCTGGAGAGATACAACCTACTGTAACATACTGGCATGACCTAGAGAGATACAACCTACCTTAGCCTACTGGCATGACCTAGAGAGATACAACCTACTGTAATCTACTGGCATGACCTAGAGAGATACAACCTACTGTAATCTACTGGCATGACCTAGAGAGATACAGCCTACTGGCATGACCTAGAGAGATACAACCTACTGTAGCCTACTGGCATGACCTAGAGAGATACAACCTACTGTAGCCTACTGGCATGACCTAGAGAGATAAAACCTACTCTAGCCTACTGGCATGACCTAGAGAGATACAACCACTTGGATACAACCTACTGTTGTCTACTGGCATGACCTAGAGAGAGAGAACCACTTGGATACAACCTACTGTAACCTACTGCCATGACCTAGAGAGATACAACCCACTGTAGCCTACTGGCATAACCTAAAGAGATACAACCTACTGAAACCTACTGGCATGAACTAGAGAGATTTAACCTACTGTAGCCTACTGGCATGACCTACAGAGATACAACCACTGGTATTGTCTGAAGATCATTTAATAAAAAATGTCCATTTTAGAATAAGACTGTAACGTAACAAAATGTGTAAAAAGGGACTGAATGCATGTATGTTCTAGGGCTGTCCCAGATACATTTTTAAAAGTATTTTCTTTCTACCAATTGATTGTTTGAAATGTTATGACGTGTATTTTTCCATATAGACACACAGAACCATATAGAACTTGAACTGAACTGATGTTTCAAGCGTTTGATTAAATAATTAAGACACACAAATGACTTGAGGAAGCCAGAGATCAATTTAACCAGAAGAAAATAACCAATTCCTGACCTGCTGCTGGCCTTCGTAAATTCTGACATTAAGCTCCTGACGTTTCTGGTAAAATTGGTACACTTTTTCCACTTCCATTTTGAGTGCCAATTTATCTGACCATTTCTACCGATCTTTGTGCCAATTATGAACGAGTTACAACACTTGTTTGGCCCCGCCACTTCCTGGGTTGGTGAAGTGCGGTATTAAATTTAACAAATAGATCCGAGTCTCTCGCTCATCACCTGTAGAAGGCGGGGCTTCCAGCGAGGTGTGGATTTAATAGTATGTTGTACCTAGTTTCCCTCCTTCAGGAAACAGTAGTTATAACGTTAAGCTTGTCATATGATGAACTTAATCTTGCTGTCAGACAGTTTTTTTGTATTCAGATCTCTGAAATTCACTCTAACTATGTAACATTTAGTGTCTCCTAATGTTACGCTGGGAAAACAGTTTTCATGGGCACAGAAATCCTAAATAATTTCAGAGTTTGCTAAATCCGAGTCACTTTAAGTTGATTGACAACACCCAAATGGATACTGTCATTAATGTGGTTTTTCAATAATTACTCATAATTCTTAATACTGTAGCTGTGTAGTTACAGTCACATGTTCAACTATCATCAGCTAATCCCGGAAATCATTTTCTGAATGATAGTCACATGACAAACATCACGACATGCAACTACAGCCAAAGTGCTTCTTCATTCATTACTCTGGTAAAGACAGTTATGCCGTGCTCCACGTTGGATCCATCATCCCTTACAAATTGATGTTTATAATGTTATTGTCTGCTTGATTTACTGTAGAGTCTCGTTAGTCTGTTTGCACACAGAGATACTTAGGTCATTACATGGCCCATTACATTGCACTCCACAAGAGAGACTGCATGGCAGGCTGACTACCTGTTATGCGAGTGCAGCAAGGAGCCAAGGTAAGGTGCTAGCTAGCATTAAATGTATCTTATAAAAAACTAAATCTTAACAATCACTAGTTAACTACACATTGTTGATGATATTACTAGTTTATCTAGCGTGTCCTGCGTTGCATATAATTGATGTTAATTTATCATTGAATCACAGCCTACTTCGCCAAACGGGTGATTTAACAAGCACATTCGCGAAAAAGCACAGTCATTGCACCAATGTGTACCTACCTAACCATTAACATCAACGCCTTTCTTAAAATCAATACACAAGTAAAACATTTAAACCTGCACATTTAGTTAATATTGCCTGCTAACATGAATTTCTTTTAACTAGGGAAATTGTGTCACTTCTCTTGCGTGCTGTGCAACAGAGTCAGGGTATCTGCAGCAGTTTGGGCCGCCTGGCTCATTGCGAACTGTGAAGACTTTCTTTTTAACAAAGACAGCCAACTTCGCCAAACGGGGGATGATTTAACAGAAGTACATTTGCGAAAAAAGCACAATCGTTGCACAAATGTACCTAACCATAAACATCAATGCCTTTCTTAAAATCAGTACACATAATTATATTTTTTTAACCTGCATATTTAGTTAAAAGAAATTCATGTTAACGGGCAATATTAAACTAGGGAAAGTCGTCACTTCTCTTGCGTTCATTGCAGTCAAAGTCAGGGTATATGCAACAGTTTGGGTAGCCTGGCTCGTTGCGAACTAATTTTACGTAATTATGACATAACATAGAAGGTTGTGCAATGTAACAGGAATATTTAGTCTTATGAATGCCACCCGTTAGATAAAATACGGAACGTTTCCGTATTTCACTGAAAGAATAATTTCGTTTTCGAAATGATAGTTTCCGGATTTGACCATATTAATGACCTAAGGCCAGTATTTCTGTGTGTTATTGTATTATAATTAAGTCTATGATTTAAAGGGAGCGGTCTGACTGAGCGGTGGTAGGCAGCAGCAGGCACTAATTTTTGTAAACACAGAAAGGGGCCTGTGTTGGAGACCAAAAGTCTTCTGGCACACCGCTTAGGATTTCAACAACTTTAATAACTTATTTTTTGCCTACAATCATCGATGTTACTACTAATGTGAAAACAAAACTAAATTTGACTATTGTTGCTCACTTGACTGTCTTAAGACAATTGTCAAATAATTTTAACATTCATTAGACGTCAATTGTTGTTCAATATCATGGCTTAGCTGTTGGCATCAACTTTTACAGTGGATTTCTGCTATTGTGGGCCTTAAACCATACTATACTATATTGGAAACCAAAAGTCGATTGGCACACTGCTTAGGATTTCAACAACTTTAATAACTGTTTCCTAGCCTACAATAATCAATATTACTACTAATGTGAAAACAAGATGAAAATATGACTGTTCTTTCTCATTTTAAGACATTTCTTAAATCATTTTAACATTCATTACAGACGTCAATTGTTGTACAACGTAATGGCTGTCGGCATCACCTTTTACAGTAGATTTCTGCTGTTGTGGGCCTTTAACCTTATGTCTGACTTTGTTGTTCACACAGGAGAAAGAAGTGACTACCGTGGGTCCTCTGGGGAGCCTCAACAAAATCATGATGCTGACATGGCAGAGAAGAGTCTCCCCAAATCAAAACACCTCCAGAAACACCAGCGGAAACCCACAGGGAAGAAATTTCATTGCTGCTCTGACTGTGGGAAACATTGCAAGTCTTCATCAGAACTTAAAATACACCAGCGAGTACACACAGGAGAGAAATCTTATAGATGTATTCAATGTGGGAAGAGTTACTTAAGATCAAAATCACTAAAAGTACACATGATAATTCACACAAGAGAAAAAGCTTATAGCTGTGATCAATGTGGGAAGAGTTTCACTACATCTAGCTATCTGACAATACACCAGAGAACACATACAGGAGAGAAACCGTATAGCTGTACTCAATGTGGAAAGAGTTTCACTCATTCAAGCAACCTGTTATCACACCAGAGAAAACACACAGGAGAGAAATCTTATAGCTGTGATCAATGTGGGAAGAGTTTTACTCAGTCAAGCAACCTGGTATCACACCAGAGAACACACACAGGAGAGAAACCTTATACCTGTGCTCAATGTGGGAAGAGTTTTACTACGTCTAGCCATCTGATTGTACACCAGAGAACACACACAGGTGAGAAACCTTATAGCTGTACTCAATGTGGGAAGAGTTTCACTCACTTAAGCAGCCTGGTATCACACAAGAGAAAACACACAGGAGAGAAACCTTATAGCTGTGATCAATGTGGGATGAGTTTTACTACATCGAGCCATCAGATTGTACACCAGAGAACACACACAGGAGAGAAACCTTATAGTTGTACTCAATGTGGGAAGAGTTTCACTCACTTAAGCAGCCTGGTATCACACAAGAGAAAACACACAGGAGAGAAACCTTATAGCTGTGATCAATGTGGGATGAGTTTTTCTACATCTAGCCATCAGATTGTACACCAGAGAACACACACAGGAGAGAAATCTCATAGCTGTGATCAATGTGACAAAAGATACTCTGATAAAAGATCTCTGATCAAACATCAGAAAATACATACATGAAGGAGTTGTTTCATGATATCAATTAAATAATGTCACAATGTAGAATGTTTTACACATTGTAGTAACAGTTTTTTAATGGTGTCACAATGTATAACCCTAAATGTTTGCCCCCTGTTAAATTGATTTCAGCATATGGATATTAGCCTCATCAATGGAAATTGTTTTGTACTTTGCTCCATTCATCTTTCCCTCGATCCTGACTAGTCTGCCAGTCCCTGCCACTGAAAACATCCCCACAGCATCATGCTGCCACCACCATGCTTCACCGTAGGGATGGTGCCTGGTTTCCTCCAGATGTGATGCTTTGCATTCAGGCCAAAGAGTTCAATCTTGGTTTCATCAGACCAGAGAATCTTGTTTTTCATGGTCTGAGAGGCCTTTTTTTTAAACTCCAAGTGGGCTGTCATGTGACTTTTATTGAGGAGTGGCTTCCGGCTGGCCACTCTATTAGAGGTCAACCGATTAATTGGCATGGCCGAATAATTAGGGCCGATTTCAAGTTTTCATAACAATCGGAAATTGGTGTTTTTGGACACCGATTTGGCAGAATTATAAATATATATATATATATATATATATATATATTTTTTTTTTTTTACACCTTTATTTAATCTTTATTTAACTAGGCAAGTCAGTTAAGAACAGTGGGTTAACTGCCTTCAATGACGGCCAAGGAACGGTGGGTTAACTGCCTCGTTCAGGGACAGATTTTCACCTTGTCAGCTCGGGGGATCCAATCTTGCAACCTTACAGTTAACTAGTCCAACACTATATAACCACCTGCCTCTCGTTGCACTCCAAAAGGAGGTAAGTTGCTAGCTAGTATTAAACTTATCTTATAAAAAACAAACAATCAATCAATCATAATCACTAGTTAACTACACATGGTTGATGATATTACTAGTTTATCTAGCGTGTCCTGCGTTGCATATAATCTGACTGAGCATACAAGGATACAAATATCTGACTGAGCGATGGTAGGCAGCAGCAGGCTCGAAAGCATTCTTTCAAACAACATTTTTGTGCGTTTTGCCAGCAACTCTTTGTTGTGCGTCAAGCATTGCACTGTTTATGACTTCAAGCCTATCAACTCCCGAGATGAGGCTGGTGTAACCGATGTGAAATGGCTAGCTAGTTAGCGGGGTGCGCGCTAATAGCGTTTCAAACGTCACTCACTCTGAGACTTGGAGTGGTTGTTCCCCTTGCTCTGCATGGGTAACGCTGCTTCGAGGTTGGCTGTTGTCGTTGTGTTCCTGGTTTGAGCCCAGGGAGGAGCGAGGAGAGGGACGGAAGCTATACTGTTACACTGGCAATACTAAAGTGCCTATATGAACATCCAATAGTCAATGGTTAATGAAGTACAAATGGTATAGAGGGAAATAGTCCTATAATTCCTATAATAACTACAACCTAAAACTTCTTACCTGGGAATATTGAAGACTACTGTTAAAAGGAACCACCAACTTTCATATGTTCTCATGTTCTGAGCAAGGAACTTAAACGTTAGCTTTCTTACATGGCACATATTGCACTTTTACTTTCTTCTCCAACACTTTTTTTTGCATTATTTAAACCAAGTTCAACACGTTTCATTATTTATTTGAGGCTAAATTGATTTTATTGATGTATTATATTAAGTTAAAATAAGTGTTCATTCAGTATTGTTGTAATTGTCATTATTACAAACAACTAAAAAAATCATCCGATTAATCGGTATCTGCTTTTTTGGTCCTCCAATAATCGGTATCAGCTTTTTTGGTCCTCCAATAATCGGTATCTGCGTTGAAAAATCAGAAACGGTCGACCTCTACACTCTATCATAAGGCCTGATTGATAGAGTGCTGTAGAGATGGTTGTCCTTCTGGAAGGTTCTCCCATCTCCACAGAGGAAGCTCTGGAGCTCTGTCACAGTGACCAGTGGGTTCTTGGTCACATCAGGCCCTTCTCCCCTGATTGCTATGTTTGAAGAGTCTTGGTGGTTCCAAACATCTTCCATTTAAGAATGATGGAGGCCACTGTGTTCTTGGGGACCTTCAATACTGCAGACATGTTTTGGTACCCTTTCCCAGATCTGTGCCTCGACACAATCTTGTCTCGGAGCTCCACTGACAATTCCTTCGACCTCATGGCTTGGTTTTTGCTCTGACATGCGCTTTCAACTGTGGGAGCTTATATAGAAAGGTGTTTGCCCAAATCATGTCCAATCAATTGAATTTACCGCAGGTGTACTCCAATCAAGTTGTAGAAACATCTCAAGGATGATCAATGGAAACAGGATGCACCTGAGCTCAATTTTGAGTCTCATAGCAAAGGGTCTGTAAATAAGGTATTTCTGTTTTTCATTATGCGTTATTGGGATGTCATTATGGGGTATTGTGTGTAGATTGATGAGGAACACTATTATTTAATACATTTTAGAATAAGGCTGTAATGTGGAAAAAGTCAAGGTGTCTGAATGTTCTGAATATGCTGTTGGTTTACTGTTATAATATAAGTTGTATGACTACACCAATACTGTTAAAGCAATGATGCAGAGACGTAGAAAATGCATGGCCAACCTTGCTGCTAGAGATCTAGCTACTGGGTGTGCAGGTTTCTGTTCCAGCCCTGCACTATCACCTTACATTGTGCTGATTAATTGGATTAGACACTATTCAACTATTCAATCATGTCTTGTTTTGGAGTCAGATGGATCCCTAAACCCACTGCCCATTTCCACAGGTGTTCTTTATGATAGGAAATAAAGGGCTGATTCACAGAATGAACTATAGTGTGTCTTTGAGTCATTGAACATTCCCTGTTTGTCTGTTTTATTGTGTTGTTACTCTATTTTAGTCTGAAGATATTACACAATCATTGTTTAATTCTGCTACATTTAAAAATTATTTGATTAATTTAAGCTTTATTTAACAAGGAAAGACCGTTAAGAGCCAATACTTATTTACAATGATGGCCTACCGGGGAACAGTTAACTGCCTTGTTCAGGGGCAGAACAACATATTTTTACCTTGTCAGCTCGGGATTCGATCCACCAACCTTTTGGTTTCTGGCCCAATGCTCTAACCACTAGGCGACCTGCAGGCCCATAGGCATGTCCAATGTAGACATGATGGGATTAGTATTGACCTCATAGCCGTGTCCAATGCACTTGTACATTTGGTTTGCTAATCCTCCCACATTGTTTCCATTTTGCTGAGATGTTTTCTCCATTTGAAATGATACTGTTAGAAATAGGTAAAGACCTCACACATCTGAGAACTTGTGTGTGTTAATCATTAATTAATAACTTGAAAGAAAACAAAAGTCTGATCGATACTGATCAGTGATTAGTCTCATAATGAGACTCACCATGTTGAAGGAGACCATATTAGACTCATAATGAGGCTCACCATGTTGAAGGAGACCAGATTGGACTCATAATGAGGCTCACCATGTTGAAAGAGACCAGATTAGACTCATAATGAGGCTAACCATGTCGAAGGAAACCAGATTAGACTCATGATCAATGGTGGAAAAAGTACCCAATTGTCATACTTGAGTAAAAGTATAGAGAGTTACTCTAGTAAAAGTATAGATACCTTAATAGAAAGTTACCCAGTAAAATACTACTTGAGTAAAAGTCTAAAAGTATGTTTTTTTAATATATTTAAGTATCAAAAGTAAAAGTGTGAATCATTTCAAATTCCTGATATTAAGCAAACCAGACGGAACCATTTTCTTGTTTTTTTTATTTACAGATAGCCAGGGGCACACTCCAACACATTTACATCATTTACAAATGAAGCATTTGTGTTTAGTGAGTCCTCCATATAAGAGGCAGTAGGGACGACCAGGGATGTTCTCTGTTTAGTGAGTCCGTCAGATCAGAGGCAGTAGGGACGACCAGGGATGTTCTCTTGATAAGTGCTGAATTGGACCATTTTCCTGTCCAGCTAAGCATTCAAAATGTAACGACTACTTTTGGGTGTCGGAAAATATATTGAGTAAAAAGTACAGTGTTTTCTTTTAGGAATGTAGTGAAGTAAAAGTTGTCAAAAAATAAAATAGTAAAATAAAGTACAGATACCCCAAAACAATTACTTCAGTAGTACTTGAAAGTATTTTTACTTAAGTACTTTACACCACTGGTACTGTGTTACAGCTCCTCTCTCCTCCTCAATGTCAGGAACCAGACCAGGTACTGTGTTACAGCTGCTCTTTCCTCCTCAATGCCATGTACTAGACCAGGTACTGTGTTACAGCTGCTCTCTCCTCCTCAATGCAATGAACTAGGTCCAAAGCCCTCTCCTCCACGGTTTCCCAACCTAAACTCACTGAGAAGGTCCAAAGCCCTCTCCTCCGGGGTTTCCCCAACCTAAACTCACTGAGATGAGGTCCAAAGCCCTCTCCTCCATGGTTTCCCCAACCTAAACTCACTGAGATGAGGTCCAAAGCCCTCTCCTCTGTGGTTTCCCCAACCTAAACTCACTGAGATAAGGTCCAAAGCCCTCTCCTCCGTGGTTTCCCCAACCTAAACTCACTGAGATGAGGTCCAAAGCCCTCTCCACGGTTTCCCAACCTAAACTCACTGAGATGAGGTCCAAAGCCCTCTCCTCTGTGGTTTCCCCAACGTAAACTCACTGAGATGAGGTCCAAAGCCCTCTCCTCCATGGTTTCCCAACCTAAAGATGAGGTCCAAAGAGGTGACGTCTATTAGAGGTGGTATAGTTTTTTTATTTTGTATTATTTATTTTTTTTACCCCTTTTTCTCCCCAATTTTGTGGTATCCAATTGTTGTAGTAGCTACTATCTTGTCTCATCGCTACAACTCCAGTACGGGCTCGGGAGAGACGAAGGTTGAAACTCATGCGTCCTCCGATACACAACCCAACCAGCCGCACTGCTTCTTAACACAGCGCGCATCCAACCCGGAAGCCAGCCGCACCAATGTGTCCAATGTGTCGGAGGATACACCCGTGCACCTGGCAACCTTGGTTAGCGCGCACTGCGCCTAGTTTCTCTCCTGTGTGGATTCTCTGATGAATTGTAATGCCTGATGAGGAGGTGAATCTCTTCCCACAGTCAGAATAGCAGTGAGTTATCTTCCCTGTGGATCTCTGCAGGTGTTTCTTGAGGTGTTCTGATATGGAGAGACTCTTCTCTGCCTCGTCAGCGTCATGAGGTTGTTGAGGCTCCCCAGAGGATCCACATTAGTCCCGTATCTCTCCTGTGTGAACAACAAAGTCAGACAGATGGTTAAAGGCCCACAACAGTGGAAATCCACTGTAAAAGGTGATGACAACAACGTAGCCATGATGTTGTACAACAATTGTACAAAACAGTCTGTAATGAATGTAATGATTATTTGACATTTGTCTTAAAATTAGCAAGAATAGTCATATTTTGTGTCCTTTTCACATCAGTAGTAACATCTAAGATTGCAGACTAGAAATACTTTATTCATGTTGTTGAAACTCTAAGCAGTGTGCCAGATGACTTTTGGTCTCCAATATAGGCCCCTTTCTGTGTTTGAGAAAATTGCGGAGGGCGATGCACATGCAATTTGGTCGCAGAAACTCGTCCCCACTAATGAGGAAACCGATAGTATTGTATGTAGTATATCTGCCTGGAACAAAAATGGTGAGCAAAGATTTTAGTTTTTCACAATGTATTCTGAAGGTGAATGGGGGTAAACTCAGGGGAGTAACCTCCATTTCCAGGTTGCTTATGAGTGCATTTCACACTACTTTGGATTATAATCGTAAGGCTCATTTGAATGTCCTGCTTAATATAATGTTTGTGTCATCATTGCAAATCAACCGCTTTGTACTTAAAAAAAACACTTCAACCAGTAAAATGCTCTTTGGCTAGCTTTTCCATCAGCCAGACAATGAGCGATTGTACACGGTTTGCCAAATTGGCCCATAACTTCACCTAACAAATATAGGAAAATAGCTTTGTGTTTGTACAATAGCCTATCCATCAAGGAACAGTTCTACACATTATGACCAAAGTAGGGATGTTGGATCCAACGTGGAGCACGGCATAACTGTCTTTACAAGAGTAATGAATGAAGAAGCACTTTAGGCCATAGTAGCGAAGTAATTACAATTTAGCAAATGAACACTGGAGAGAGAGATGTGCAGATGATGATGTGCAAGAAGAAATACTGGTGTGCAAAAGAGCAAAAAAGGTCAATAAAAACATGGGGATGAGGTAGGCAGTTGGATGGGCTGTGTACAACTCCAGCGATTGGTAAGCTGCTCAGATAGCTGATGCTTAAAGTTAGTGAGGGAGATATAAATCTCCAACTTCAGCGATTTTTGCAATTCGTTCCAGTCATTGGCAGCAGGGAACTGGAAGGAAAGGCGGCCAAAGGAGGTGTTGGCTTTGAGGATGACCAGTAGATATACCTACTGGAGCGCATGCTACGGGTGAGTGTTGCTATGGTGACCAGTGAGCTGAGTTTTTATTTATTTTTATTTTACCTTTATTTAACCAGGCAAGTCAGTTAAGAACAAATTCTTATTTTCAATGATGGCCTAGGAACAGTGGGTTAACTGCCTGTTCAGGGGCAGAACGACAGATTTGTACCTTGTCAGCTCTGGGATTTGAACTTGCAACCTTCCAGATACTAGCCCAACGCTCTAACGGCTAGGCTACCCTGCCGCCCCAGTTAAGGAGGAGCTTTACCTAGCAGAGACTAATAGATGACATGGAGCCAATGGGTTTGGCAACGAATATGTAGCGAGGGCCAGCTGACAAGAGAATACAGGTTGCAGTGGTGGGTGGTATATGGGGCTTTATTGACAAAACGGATGGCACTGTGATAGACTGCATCCAGTTTGCTGAGTAGAGTGTTGGAGGCTATTTTGTAAATGACATCGCCGAAGTCAAGGATCGGTAGGATAGTCAGTTTTACGAGGGGGTTTGGCAGCGTGAGTGAAGGAGGCTTTGTTGCGAAATAGGAAGCTGATTCTAGATTTCATTTGGGTTGGAGATGCCTAATATTAGTCTGGAAGGAGAGTTTACAGTCTAACCAGACACCTAGGTATTGTAGTTGTCCACGTATTCTAAATCAGCACCGTCCAGAGTAGGGATGCTAGTCAGGCGGGTGCGGGCAGCGATCGATTGTTGATTGATCGGTTGTTCTTATCGGCTTTTGAGTCTGCCGATAAGAATACAGTGATCGACAGAGTCGAAAGCCTTGGCCAGGTTTCCGTCAAGATAGAACTGCCAAAGGTGGAGGAGTTGCAATCTACTGCAGAGATTTAATTTGTGTTGGAGATGCCTAATATTAGTCTGGAAGGAGAGTTGCACAGTATTGTCTTTTATCGATGAAATGAAAGAGGTTGAACAGACTAGTAATAGGGTTTCAACAATGTGGGCGGATAATTTTAGAAAGATAGGGTCTAGATTGTCTAGCCCAGCTTATTTGTACAGGTACAGGTTTTGCAACTCTTTCAGAACATCAGCTATCTGGATTTGGGTGAAGGAGAAGCTGGGGAGGCTTGGGCAAGTAGCTGCGGGGCGTGGAGAGCTGTTGGCCGGGGTTGGGGTAGCCAGGAGGAAAGCATGGCCAGCCGTAGAGAAATGCTTGTTGAAATTCTCGATTATCGTGGAGTTATCGGTGGTGATAGTGTTTCCTAGCCTCAGTGCAGTGGGCAGCTGGGATGAGGTGCTCTTATTCTCCATGGACTTTACAGTGTCCCAAAACTTTTTGGAGTTAGAGCTACAGGATGCAAATTTCTGTTTGAAAAAGCTAGCCTTTGCTTTCCTAACTGACTGTGTGTATTGTTTCCTGACTTCTCTGAAAAGTTGCATATCGCGGAGACTATTCGATGCTAGTGCTGTACTCCACAGCATGTTTTTGTGCTGGTTGAGGGAAGTCAGGTCTGGAGTGAACCAAGGGCTATATCCGTTCTTAGTTCTACATTTTTTGAAAGGGGCTAGCTTATTTAAGGTGGTGAGGAAATTACAATTAAAGAACAACCAGGCATCCCCTACTGACGGGATGAGATCAATATCCTTCCAGGATACCCGCGCCAGGTTGATTAGAAAGGCCTGCTTGCAGAAGTGTTTTTGGGTGTTGGACAGTGATGAGGGGTGGTTGGGCCAATAACGGATGCAGGCAATGAGGCAGTGATTGCTGAGATCCTAATTGAAAACAGCAGAGGTGTATCTATACCTATCTATATCTATAAGGGTGCCCATGTTTACGGATTTAGGGTTGTATGTGTGGGTTCCTTGATCATTTGTGTGAGATTGAGGGCGTCTAGCTTGGATTGTACGACGTCCGGGGTGTTAAGCATATCCCAGTTTAGGTCACCTAACAGAACGAACTCTGAAGATATATGGGGGGCAATCAATTCACATATGGTGTCCAGGGCACAGCTGGGAGCTGAGGGGAGTCTGTAACAGGCGGCAACAGTGAGAGACTAATTTCTGGAGAGATTCATTTTTAAAATTAGAAGCTCGAACTGTTTGTGCATGGACCTGGAAAGTTTGACAGAACTTTGCAGGCCATCTCTGCAGTAGATTGCAACTCCTCCCCCTCCCAGTTCTATCTTGACGGAAAATGTTGTAGATGGGGATAGCAATTTCAGAATTGTTGGTGGCCTTCCAAAGCAAGGATTCAGACACGGCAAGGACATCAAGGTTGGCGGAGTGTGCTAAAGCAGTAAGTAAAACAAACTTAGGGAGGAGGCTTCTGATGTTAACATGCATGAAACCAAGGCTTTTATGGTTACAGTAGTCAACAAATGAGAGCGCCTGGGGACACACAGGGCCTGGGTTAACCTCTACATCACCCGAGCAACAGAGGAGTAGGATGAGGGTACGGCTAAAGGCTATCAGAACTGGTCATCTAGTGCGTGAACAGAGAATAAAAGGAGCAGATTTCTGGGCGTGGTAGGATAGGCATAATGTACAGACGGGTATGGTAGTTTGCGGGTACAATGGAGGTAAACCTCGGCATTGAGTGACGATAAGAAGAGGTTGCATCTCTTGAGGCCCTAGTTATGCTGGGTGAGGTCACCGCATGTGTGGGAGTTTGGACAAAAGAGCTCTCTGAGGCATGTTGTGTGGGACTAGGGGCTCCGCAGTAAAATAAAACAATAATAACTACCCTAAACAACAGTATACAAGGCATATTGACATTAGAGAGACATAAAGCAATCACAGGTCTTGATTGGGAGAGCTAGCTAAGACAACAACGGGTAAGACAACAGCTAATCAGCTAAGACAACAGGTAAAATGGCGATGAATGGGCAGAGAGGGTCAGTTAACTACACACAGGGCCTGAGTTCGAGGCTGGGACCGACAGATAAACAAAATAAACAAAATGGAGTACTATGATTAATGAACAGTCCAGCAGGCATCAGCTATGTAGCCAAGTGATCAGAAGGTCCAGTGAACAGCAATACATGAAACAGGGAAGCCGTTAGGTAGTCGTTACTCTGCTGGCCGGGAGATGCACCTGGCTCAAGGCTAACTGGTGCTATCTTTGGGACATGGGCGTCACCAACGTCTGGCAAAGGCCGGTTGAGGGCACATCGGACGGAATTACGTCGGCAGACCAGTCGTGATGGATCGGCGGGCCTTCGCGTCGACAAAGGGTCAGGCCAATTGGCAAAAGAAGTATTGTGGGTGGAGTAATTTTGTTTACTAGCAGGGAGATGCATCTGGCTCGAGGCTAACTGGCGCTAGCTTTGGGACAAGGGCGTTAGCCACTCCGGTGCAAATGTCCAGAGCTTTTACGGCAGGAATCCGGTGATGTAGTGGATTCTAGCCCAATTCTATTCCCAAGCGACTTACAGCTGTAATCGCAGCAAAAGGTGGCGCTACAAAGTATTAACTTAAGGGGGCTGAATAATTTTGCACGCCCAATTTTTCAGTTTTTGATTTGTTAAAAAAGTTTGAAATATCCAATAAATGTCGTTCCACTTCATGATTGTGTCCCACTTGTTGTTGATTCTTCACAAAAAATACAGTTTTATATCTTTATGTTTGAAGCCTGAAATGTGGCAAAAGGTTGCAAAGTTCAAGGGGGCCGAATACTTTTGCAAGGCACTGTATATACTAGAGGTCGTCCGATTATGATTTTTCAACGCCGATACCGATATAAGTATTTATATTTACTTCGGATCTGGAATCCCTCAACTGAAGCTAGCTAGCTAGCTAACTACCAGAAATCAGTCAGCAAACCATTGTCAGCGGTCATCAGCTAACCTTCAGCTCGGAAAGCTCTCGCCAGTTCGAACAACGTGACTCTAACCAGAGTGTTAGTGTTGCAATCTACTGCAAAGAGCCTGCAGAGTTCTATATTACTTTCTAAGTCTGTACCAAAACAATTTGAGCTTCTACTTCTAAAAATTCACCTTTCCAGAAACAAGTCTCTTACTGTTGCCGCTATAGACCTCCCTCTGCCCCCAGCTGTGCCCTCGATACTATATGTGAACTGATTGCCCCCCATCTATCTTCTGAGCTCGTGCTACTAGGTGACCTAAACTGGGACATGCTTAACACCCCGGCCATCCTATAAACTAAGCTTGATGCCCTCAATCTCACACAAATTGTCAATGAACCTACCAGGTACAACCCCAAATCAGTAAACACGGGCACCCTCATAGATGTCATCCTAACTAATTCGCCCTCCAAATACACCTCTGCTGTTTTCAATCAAGATTTCAGCGATCATTGCCTGCATCCGTAATGGGTCTGCGACCAAACGACCACCCCTCATCACTGTCAAACGCTCCCTGAAACACTTCTGCGAGCAGGCCTTTCTAATCAATCTGGCCGGTGTATCCTGGAATGACATTGACCTCATCCCGTCAGTAGATGATGCCTGGCTATTCTTTAAAAGTGCCTTCCTGACCATCTTAAAGAAGCATGCCCCTCTCAAAAAATGTAGAACTAGGAATAGATATAGTCCTTGGTTTACGCCAGACCTGTCTGCCCTTGTCCAGCAGAAAAACATCCTGTGGCGTTCTGCATTAGCATCGAATAGCAAGGCAGTTGGAAAAGCTAAGGCAAGCTTTTTCAAACAGAAATTTGCATCCTGTTGTACTAACTCAAAAAAGTTCTGGGACACTGTAAAGTCCATGGAGAATAAGAGCACCTCCTCCCAGCTGCCCACTGCTCTGAGGCTAGGAAACATTGTCACCACCGATAAATCCACTTTAATTGAGAATTTCAATAAGCATTTCTCTACGGCTGGCCATGCTTTCCACATGGCTGCCCCTACCCCGGGCAACTGCCCGGCACCCTCCACAGCAACTCGCCAAAGCCCCCACTATTTCTCCTTTACCCAAATCCAGATAGCCGATGTTCTGAAAGAGCTGCAAAATCTGGACCCCTACAAATCAGCCGGGCTAGACAATCTGAACCCTCTCTTTCTAAAATTATCTGCCGAAATTGTTGCAACCCCTATTACTAGCCTGTTCAACCTCTCTTTCGTATTGTCTGAGATTCCCAAAGATTGGAAAGCTGCCGCAGTCATCCCCCTCTTCAAAGGGGTGACACTCTAGACCCAAACTGCTACAGACCTATATCTATCCTACCCTGTCTTTCTAAGGTCTTCGAAAGCCAAGTTAACAAACAGATTACTGACCATTTTGAATCCCACCATACCTTCTCCGCTATGCAATCCTGGTTTCAGAGCTGGTCATGGGTGCAAATCAGCCACGCTCAAGGTTCTAAACGACATCATAACCGCCATCAATAAGAGACATTACTGTGCAGCCGTATTCAATCACAACATTCTTATTGGCAGACTCGACAGCCTTGGTTTCTCAAATGATTGCCTCGCCTGGTTTACCAACTACTTCTCTGATAGAGTTCAGTGTGTCAAATCGGAGGGCCTGTTGTCTGGACCTCTGACAGTCTCTATGGGTGTGCCACAGGGTTCAATTCTCGGGCCGAGTCTCTTTTCTGTATACATCAATGATATTGCTCTTGCTGCTGGTGATTCTCTGATCCACCTCTACGCAGACGACACCATTCTGTATACTTCTGGCCCCTCCTTGGACACTGTGTTAACTAACCTCCAGACGAGCTTCAATGCCATACAACTCTCCTTCCGTGGCCTCCAACTGCTCTTAAACGCAAGTAAAACTAAATGCATGCTTTTCAATCGATCGCTGCCCGCACCTGCTCGCCCGTCCAGCATCACTACTCTGGACGGCTCGGACTTAGAATACGTGGACAACTCCAAATACCTGGTTGTCTGGTTAGACCGTAACCTCTCCTTCCAAACTCACATTAAGCATCTCCAATACAAAATTAAATCTAGAATCGGCTTCCTATATCGCAACAAAGCATCCTTCACTCATGCTGCCAAACATACCCTCGTAAAACTGACCATCCTACCGATTCTCGACTTCGGTGAAGTCATCTATAAAATAGCTTCCAACACTACTCAACAAACTGGATGCAGTCTATCACAGTGGCATCCGTTTTGTCACCAAAGCCCCATGCACTATTCACCATTGCGACCTGTACGCTCTAGTTGGTTGGCCCTCGCTTCCTACTCGTCGCCAAACCCACTGGCTGCAGGTTATCTACAAGTCTCTGCTAGGTAAAACCCCACCTTATCTCAGCTCACTGGTCACCATAGCAGCACCCACACGTAGCACGCGCTCCAGCAGGTATATCTCACTGGTCACCCCAAAGTCAATTCCTCCTTTGGTCGTCTTTCCTTCCAGTTCTCTGCTGCCCATGACTGGAACAAATTGCAAAAATCTCTGAAGCTGGAGACTCACATCTCCCTCACTAGCTTTAAGCACCAGCTGTCAGAGCAGCTTACAGATCACTACACCTGTACATACAGGGGCTGTTTACAGATGGGATATCTACCTACCTCATCCCCATACTGGTATTTATTTATTTATTTTGCTCCTTTGCACCCCAGTATCTCTACCTGCACATTCATCTTCTGCCAATCTACCATTCCAGTGTTTAATTGCTATATTGTAATTACTTCGCCACCATGGTCTATTTATTTCCTTAACTTACCTCATTTGCACTCACTGTATATAGACTTTTTGTTTTCTTGACTGTATGTTGACTGTTTTTTTTTGACTATGTTTTGTTTATTCCATGTGTATCTCTGTGTTGTCGAATTGCTACACTTTATCTTGGCCAGGTCGCAGTTGCAAATGAGAACTTGTTCTCAACTAGCCTACCTGGTTAAATAAAGGTGAAATAAAAAATAAAAAAATACAGATTATTGGAGGACCAAAAAAGCAGATACCGATTAATCGGCCGATTTAAAATAAAAAAAATATTTAAAAAAATGTATTTGTAATAATGACAATTACAACAATACTGAATGAACACTTATTTTAACTTAATATAATACATCAATAAAATCAATTTAGCCTCAAGTAAATAATGCAAAAACAAAGTGTTGGAGAAGAAAGTAAAAGTGCAATATGTGCCATGTAAGAAAGCTAACATTTCGGTTCCTTGCTCAGAACATGAGAATATATGAAAGCTGGTGGTTCCTTTTTAACTTTTTAGTCTTCAATATTCCCAGGTAAGAAGTTTTAGGTTGTAGTTATTATAGGAATTATATGACTATTTCCCTCTATACCATTTGTATTTCATTAACCTTTGACTATTGGATGTTCTTATAGGCACTTTAGTATTGCCAGTGTAACAGTATAGCTTCCGTCCCTCTAGTTAGCACGCGCTAACAGGCTAGCCATTTCACTTCGGTTACACCAGCCTCATCTCGGGGGTTGATAGGCTTGAAGTCATAAACAGCGCAATGCTTTGACGCACAACAAAGAGCTGCTGGCAAAACGCACTAAAGTGCTGTTTGAATGAATGTTTATGCGCCTGCTTCTGCCTGCCACCGCTCAGTCAGATGCTTGTATGCTCAGTCAGATTATATGTTGCATATAATCTGACTGAGCATACAAGCATCTGACAGGACACGCTAGATAATATCTAGTAATATCATCAACCATGTGTAGTTAACTAGTGATTATGATTGATTGTTTTTTAAAAGATAAGTTTAATGCTAGCTAGCAACTTACCTTGGCTTACTGCATTCGCGTAACAGGCAGTCTCCTTGTGGAGTGCAACGAGAGAGAGGCAGGTCGTTATTGCATTGGACTAGTTAACTGTAAGGTTGCAAGATTTGATCCCCCGAGCTGACAAGGTGAAAATCTGTCATTCTGCCCCTGAACAAGGCAGTTAACCCACCGTTCCTAGGCCGTCATTGAAAATAAGAATGTGTTCTTAACTGACTTGCCTAGTTAAATAAAGGTATAAAAAAAGTTTTACAAAATATATAAAAAAATATTTAAAAACAAATCGGCACCCAAAAATACCGATTTCCGATTATTATGAAAACTTGAAATCGGCCCTAATTAATCGCACATTCCGAATATGAATATGATGAATATGAATATGATGTCAGTTCGGTTGTGTCACGCCCTGGCCTTAGTTATCTTTGTTTTCTTTATTATTTTGGTTAGGTCAGGGTGTGACATGGGGGTTTTATGTGTTTTGTCTTGTCTAGGGGTTTGTATGTTTATGGGGCTTGTCCCTCTCTAGGTAAATTGTATGTCTTTGGTTGCCTAGAATTGGTTCTCAATTAGAGGCAGCTGTCTATCGTTGTCTCTGATTGGGAACCATACTTAGGCAGCGATATTCTTTGGATATTTTGTGGGTGATTGTTTCCTGTGTCAGTGTTTGTGCCACACGGGACTGTTTCGGTTAGTTCACGTTTATTGTTTTTTTGTGTTCATGTTGAGTTTTCCTTATTAAAAACCATGGACACATACCACGCTGCATATTGGTCCGATCCTTGTTTCACCTCTTCAGAGGAAGAGGAGGAAATCTGCCGTGACAGGTTGTCATCTGAAACATTCTCATCAATGATAAGATGACATAAACTCTACAGTGGATCTACACATCAGAGTTATCGGATTCACATGGAATTGTTGTTCAATGTAAATGTTTGAATATTAAATTATTGGTGATGGGATGAAATGTGATTTTAGCTTCTAAAATGTGAGATGTGGGTTTTCATAAGATAGGGCTGCTCAATCAGTGGCCCGCCCTGTGAAGGGACATGGTCTATAAAACTTTTCAAACACACCCTCCTCTCCCTTCCTATATAAGCCCTTGACGACAATATAACTTCCTGTTCTGAGGACTTGAGGACGACGGTCCTATGTCAGGAGGGTTCAGATAACAACTACAGAACGAAGACAACATCTGCGTCAGCTTTGGTTGCGAATGTTGAACTTTGAACTCTTATTCACTACAGAAGTGATACCTCCTCGCCGTTGAGTTAGCAACAGCAGATGCAAACGAAGGTTAGCAAGAAACAGACAGAGTATCCTGCTATCACACAACGACGTTACTACAATGTATCCAATTGACCACCAGAGACATTCTTCAAAGGACAGAGGACTCGGTTTGGCAGCACGGTCTTCCATCTACCACCAACCTACTGAAGCGCAGCTCAGAGTAAATATTTATTGCATTTTCCTTTTCCAAATGGGCGGTCATTTAGAATGCATAAGATACTGTATTTACGATAGCACAACTTCTTCCCTTTGTTCCTCAGTCTTCCCACTCTTTCACCCAAACCCAGCCCCTTTTCTTTTGTGTAACAAGCTGTCATATCTGTTCCGCCCGCTAGGGACGTTTTCCTTTATGACGTAATTTGTAATCAAGTTATGATTGAATTATTGTGTAGGTGTAATTCTGTGTGATTAGTTAGGTATTTAGTAAATAAATTATTAATCCCAATTTTGTATTGCTGATTCAAATTGTTAGCCAGGGTTCTTGCAGATAACCAAGAATTTACAACTTTCAGATGAGACTGAAGTAAGATGACGATTGATATTGACTGCTATTGATGTAAAATATTACTAGGTCTTTAAGAGTTTATTCGGAAGATAACAGCTCCATAAATGTTATTTTGTGGTGCCCGACTCTCTAGTTAATTACATTTACATGATTAGCTCAATCAGGTGATATTAATTATGGAGAAATTATTTTATAGAATAGCATGTCATATCACTTAATCCGGCATAGCCAAAGACACGACAGTGGTGACCTAACATAATCGTTTGTGGTGCTTTTGCTTTAAAGCATTTTTTAAATCAGACACTGTGGCTGGATTAACGAGAATTGTATCTTTAAAATGGTGTAAGATACTTGTATGTTTGAGCAATTTTAATTATGAGATTTTTGTTTCGAATTTGGTGCCCTGCACTTTCACTGAGTGTTGGCGAGGTGGGACGATAGCGGTTAACACAGTGTCCAAAGAAGGGCCAGATGTATACAGAATGGTGTCCTCTGCGTAGAGTTGGATCAAGGAATCACCCGCAGCAAGAGCGGCATCATTGACATATACAGAGAAAAGAGTCGGCCCGAGAATTTAACCCTGTGGTACCCCCATAGAGACTGCCAGAGGTCCGGACAACAGGCCAGGTCGAAGAAGACGGCTGCACAGTAGTGTCTTTAATCGATGGCGGTTATGATATTGTTTAGTACCTGGAGCGTGGCTGAGGTGCACCCGTGACCAGCTCGGAAACCGGATTGCACAGCGGAGAAGGTACTGTGGGATTCTAAATGGTCAGTGATCTGTTTGTTAACTTGGCTTTCGAAGACTTTAGAAAGGCAGGACAGGGTGGATATAGGTCTGTAACAGTTTGGGTCTAGAGTGTCACCACTTTTTGCAGAGGGGGATGACCGCGGAAGCTTTCCAATCTTTAGGAATTTTGGACAATATGAAAGAGGTTGAACAGACTAGTAATATGGGTTGCAACAATGGCGGTGGATAATTTTAGAAAGAGCAGGTCCAGATTGTCTAGCCCAGCTGATTTGTACGGGTCCAGGTTTTGCAGCTCATTCAGAACAGCAGCTATCTGGATTTGGGTGAAAGAGAAGCTGGGGAGGCTTGGGCAAGTAGCTGCGGGGGGTGCGGAGCTGTTGGCGGGGGTTGGGGTAGCCAGGAGGAAAGCATGGCCAGCCTAGAGAAATGCTTCTTGAAATTCTCGATTATCGTGGATTTATCAGTGGTGACAGTGTTTCCTAGCCTCAGTGCAGTGGGCAGCTGGGAGGATGTGCTCTTATTCTCCATGGATTTTACAGTGTCCCAAAACTAGTTGGAGTTAGAGCTACAGCATGCAAATTTCTGTTTGAAAAAGCTAGCCTTTGCTTTCCAGGTTCCTCCTCTTCTTCCTCCTCCTTTTTCGATGAAAAAGTAATCTCTCCCTCCTCCTCTTTCACACCTATTGTTGTTCTTCTGGAAGGTTCTCCCATCTCCACAGAGGAACTTTGGAGCTCTGTCAGAGTGACCATCGGGTTCTTGGTCACCTCCCTGATCAATGCCCTTCTCCCCCGATTGCTCAGTTTGGCTAGGTGGCCAGCTCTAGGAAGAGTCTTGGTGGTTCCAAACTTCTTCCATTTAAAAATGGAGGCCACTGTGTTCTTGGGGACATTCAATGCTGCACAATTTTTTTGTTACCCTTCCCCAGATCTGTGCCTCGATACAATCCTGTCTCAGAGCTCTATGGACAATTCCTTTGACCTCATGGCTTGGTTTTTGCTCTGACATGCACTGTGAACTGTGAGACCTTATATAGACAGGCGTGTGCCTTCCAAATCATGTCCAATCAATTGCATTTACCACAAGTGGACTCCAATCAAGTTGTAGAAACATCTCAAGGATGATCAATGGAATCAGGATGCATATGAGCTCAATATCGAGTCTCATAGCAAACGGTCTTGGTTGTTTTTGGTTGGTCATTATGGCTTACAGTGTGTAGACTGATGAGGGGGAAAAATGATTACATTTTAGAATAAGGCTGTAACGTAACAAAATGTGTAAAAAGTGAACGGGTCTGAATACTTAACCGTATACCACTGGCAGAGTTTTCTACCAGTCAAAACCACTGATACAGGTGCCCCTCCACTCTGGTGGAATGGATCATGTCTACAGTGAAAACTAGATTCAAATACATAGATGAGTGTGTATGTTGTGAAATTGTTAGATAATACTTGTTAGATATTACTGCACTGTCATGGCTAGAACCACAAGCATTTTGCTACACCCGCAATAACATCTGCTAAACATGTGTATGTGACCAATAAAATGTTATTCGATTTTGATTTGAAATAAACGTCCTTTTTATCAATGGTGCTTCAAATCAAATCAAATTTTATTTGTCACATACACATGGTTAGCAGATGTTAATGCGAGTGTAGCGAAATGCTTGTGCTTCTAGTTCCCGCAATGCAGTAATAACCAACAAGTAATCTAACTAACAATTCCAAAACTACTGTCTTATACACAGTGTAAGGGGATAAAGAATATGTACATAAGGATATATGAATGAGTGATGGTACAGAGCAGCATAGGCAAGATACAGTAGATGGTATATACATATGAGATGAGTATGTAAACAAAGTGGCATAGTTAAAGTGGCTAGTGATACATGTATTACATAAGGATACAGTCGATGATATAGAGTACAGTATATACGTATGCATATGAGATGAATAATGTAGGGTAAGTAACATTATATAAGGTAGCATTGTTTAAAGTGGCTAGTGATATATTTACATAATTTCCCATCAATTCCCATTATTAAAGTGGCTGGAGTTGAGTCAGTGTCAGTGTGTTGGCAGCAGCCACTCAATGTTAGTGGTGGCTGTTTAACAGTCTGATGGCCTTGAGATAGAAGCTGTTTTTCAGTCTCTCGGTCCCAGCTTTGATGCACCTGTACTGACCTCGCCTTCTGGATGATAGCGGGGTGAACAGGCAGTGGCTCGGGTGGTTGATGTCCTTGATGATCTTTATGGCCTTCCTGTAACATCGGGTGGTGTAGGTGTCCTGGAGGGCAGGTAGTTTGCCCCCGGTGATGCGTTGTGCAGACCTCACTACCCTCTGGAGAGCCTTACGGTTTAGGGCGGAGCAGTTGCCGTACCAGGCGGTGATACAGCCCGCCAGGATGCTCTCGATTGTGCATCTGTAGAAGTTTGTGAGTGCTTTTGGTGACAAGCCAAATTTCTTCAGCCTCCTGAGGTTGAAGAGGCGCTGCTGCGCCTTCCTCACAATGCTGTCTGTGTGAGTGGACCAATTCAGTTTGTCTGTGATGTGTATGCCGAGGAACTTAAAACTTGCTACCCTCTCCACTACTGTTCCATCGATGTGGATAGGGGGGTGTTCCCTCCGCTGTTTCCTGAAGTCCACAATCATCTCCTTAGTTTTGTTGACGTTGAGTGTGAGGTTATTTTCCTGACACCACACTCCGAGGGCCCTCACCTTCTCCCTGTAGGCCGTCTCGTTGTTGTTGGTAATCAAGCCTACCACTGTTGTGTCGTCCGCAAACTTGATGATTGAGTTGGAGGCGTGCGTGGCCACGCAGTCGTGGGTGAACAGGGAGTACAGGAGAGGGCTCAGAACGCACCCTTGTGGGGCCCCAGTGTTGAGGATCAGCGGGGAGGAGATGTTGTTGCCTACCCTCACCACCTTGGGGCGGCCCGTCAGGAAGTCCAGTACCCAGTTGCACAGGGCGGGGTCGAGACCCAGGGTCTCGAGCTTGATGACGAGCTTGGAGGGTACTATGGTGTTGAATGCCGAGCTGTAGTCAATGAACAGCATTCTCACATAGGTATTCCTCTTGTCCAGATGGGTTAGGGCAGTGTGCAGTGTGGTTGAGATTGCATCGTCTGTGGACCTATTTGGGCGGTAAGCAAATTGGAGTGGGTCTAGGGTGTCAGGTAGGGTGGAGGTGATATGGTCCTTGACTAGTCAAGGCACTTCATGATGACGGAAGTGAGTGCTACGGGCGGTAGTCGTTTAGCTCAGTTACCTTAGCTTTCTTGGGAACAGGAACAATGGTGGCCCTCTTGAAGCATGTGGGAACAGCAGACTGGTATAGGGATTGATTGAATATGTCCGTAAACACATCGGCCAGCTGGTCTGCGCATGCTCTGAGGGCGCGGCTGGGGATGCCGTCTGGGCCTGCAGCCTTGCGAGGGTTAACACGTTTAAATGTCTTACTCACCTCGGCTGCAGTGAAGGAGAGACCGCATGTTTTCGTTGCAGGCCGTGTCAGCTTTTTGCTGGAGTCAAAATGACTCCAAAGGATTTGAATTTGTTAAAAGTCCATATTGATACATAAACACTAAACCATTATTTAGATTTATTAAGAACAAGTTGATTGACAAAGTCATGGAAATTTGAAACAATTGAATTAACCACATTTTTGGCTATGATAAAAGATATGCCTCTGGGGTCAAAATGATCCATGTCAGAAGTATGGTTCAATGCAAATATGTAGTGGGTGTAAAGTTTGTTTTAAATTCTAACTCATTAAAAACGACTTAATATACTACTAAACTTTTGTGAAATAAATGAAAAATAAACGTTTGGTTCCTCAGCTGCGTTGCCCACTCCAGTCAGCAGATGGCGATGTACGTCTTTTAGGTTCAGGAGACGCTGCCAGTGTGACGTATGATCTAGTGGACGGGAAGCTTCTTCTACAACAACAGCTAGTCAGACACCTCCGTAGCTTTCTAGCAAACATAGCTACAACATTCACGCTCTTTACACGGTTTTTGTGTATTTTAGTTGCTGTGTGTGAAAACACACTTCTGCCGTATGTACTTGTTGGCCCATTTAATTATATATTGACGTTGTTTGTCAGCTAGCTGGTTTGCTAAGTTAGCTTAGAACTAGGCTAGTCGCTAATGCTAGCTAGCTAACATCTCCGATCATGAGTTCACTAAGCAACTCTCCTCCTGATAAAGATGAGGTCGTCGGCTGGACGGAGAGAGAAACTCTCGTGAAAGAGGAAGAGGAGGATGTCACAGTACAAAAACAAGTAGAGGGTGAGGCTGTTACGGTGAAAGAAGAAGAGAAAGACATTTCAGTGAAAGAAGAGGAATACTCGTTCAGAGTGAAAGAGGAGGAGGAAGTTACAGTAAAAGAAGAGGAGGAAGATGCAGTTTTTGGAGTGAAGGAGGGGAACATGACTGTCACATTGAAAGAGGAGAAGGAGGAGGAAGAGGAGGTTGGAGATCTGTTTAACACCAGTAAGTACCGTCTCTGCAGTCGTTGAACCAATATGCAGTAAAGGGGTTCTACACTTTAATGTTGTTCTGTAGGAATGGCTGAAGCTACACTGTAACGTGTAGAACACGGATATCTGGGCCCGGTTTCCCAAACGCATCTTAAGGCATCCAATGGTTCTAACGATGAATTTAGCCATAAGATGGTTCTGAGAAACCGTTCCCTGATTAACACTACTAAGTATTGTCTTAAAAAGAGGCACGAACTCTGCAGTTGAACTGATGTTTGGTGTTAAAGCGAAAATCTGCAATTGCTACATCAATATTGTGACTTTTAAATTATTTACTTATAGCCATTGATTCTTGAAGAATATAACACATGCTTCATGAGCTTAGCTCAACTGTTGTACCCAATCAGATCCCCAAATAAGCTTTTTTTACTCTGTTTAGAAACAATGTAAACTAACACTGTATAGCCTCAACATGGTTAAAACTATAATGTTGATATCATGGATGGTCAGTCCTTGTATCCATAGGTCTGTCCTTCTGTAGTTACAATTCTCCAACCCCATAATTATCTTATTACCAAAACAGTGGTGGAATGACAGATTTGTTATTGTTTGAACTAGAGGTCGACCGATTTTTCGGAATGGCCGATTAATTAGGCCCATTTTTTCAAGTTTTCATAACAATCGGAAATCGGTATTGTTGGATACCGATTTGGCCGAATATTTTTTACACTTTTATTTCATATTTATTTAACTAGGAAAGTCAATTACGAACAAATTCTTATTTTCAATGACGGCATAGGAACGGTGGGTTAACTGCCTCGTTCAGGGGCAGAACAACAGATTTTCAACCTTACAGTTAACTAGTCCAACGCTATAACGACCTGCCTCTCGTTGCATTCCACAAGGAGCCTGCCTGTTATGTGAATGCAGTAAGCCAAGGTAAGTTGCTAGCTAGCATTAAACTAGTTAACTACACATGGTTGATGATATTACTAGAAATTATCTAACTTGTCCTGCGTTGCATATAATCTGACTGAGCGTACAAGTATCTAAGTATCTGACTGAGCGCTGGTAGGCAGAAGCAGGCGCGTAAACATTAATTCAAACAGCACTTTGGTGCATTTTGCCAGCGGCTGTTCGTTGTGCATCAAGCATTGCGCTGTTTATGACTTCAAGCCTATCAACTCCCGAGATGAGGCTGGTGTAACCGAAGTGAAATGGCTAGCTAGTTAGCATGCACTAATAGCGTTTCAAACGTCACTCGCTCTGAGACTTGGAGTAGTTGTTCCCCTTGCTCTGCATGGTTAAGCATTCTGTTTGATTAAATAATTAAGACACACAAATGACTCGAAGTCATAACTAGAGGGAGCCGGTCGTCAACACAACCTGACCAGAGGGAGCCGGTCGTCAACACAACCTGACCAGAGGGAGCCGCTCGTCAACACAACCTGACCAGAAGGAGCCGCTCGTCAACACAACCTGACCAGAGGGAGCCGCTCGTCAACACAACCTGACCAGAGGGAGCCGCTCGTCAACACAACCTGACCAGAGGGAGCCGGTCGTCAACACAACCTGACCAGAGGGAGCCGGTCGTCAACACAACCTGACCAGAGGGAGCCGCTCGTCAACACAACCTGACCAGAGGGAGCCGCTCGTCAACACAACCTGACCAGAGGGAGCCGCTCGTCAACACAACCTGACCAGAGGGAGCCGCTCGTCAACACAACCTGACCAGAGGGAGCCGCTCGTCAACACAACCTGACCAGAGGGAGCCGGTCGTCAACACAACCTGACCAGAGGGAGCCGGTCGTCAACATAACCCGACCAGAGGGAGTCCCACTCTGCTGCTGGACTTCGTTATTCTGCCGTTCTGCTCATGAAGTTTGCAGTAATAGACTAATAGTCTACAGATAGACTAATAGACGACACCAGCAGTCTGCAACCTTTTCCAGTTGGAGTGCCAATTTATCTGACCATTTCTGCTAATCTGTGTGCCAGTTAAGATTTTCATATGCACATTTTCGTGGAACAGTTTCATTTAATTTATAATAGCATCTCAAAATTATTGTCTGTGATTAATCTATCTAAATCTAAATGAAAATTCTAGAAATCTAAAAGTAACTTTTATTGCCATTGCCAACTATGTAAAAAAAATTGCCTATATAAAGCCAACAAATAAAAACATTGCATCCTGCAGGTAGAAAATATCCTGATAAAAATAAATATCCTAGAAATCACATTGGCTTCAAATGGCCTGTCTTCAACAAACTTGAAACATTGTATCAACTATCAACTCAACTGGGTCAGGAAACTCGGATAACAAGCTGGCGACATTGTTAAACATATTCTCAACCCTCAGTTTCCCGCGCCAGTGAGTTCTGGACAGACACAGCTGTTGGCTATTTGTGCAAACGATAAGAAAAATCAGGTATTTTATGACATTTCCACTGGATCAGAGCACTACATTTTTCCCTTTCATGCCGAGTGGTTATCGAAAGGGTAAGAGCTGGAAATCTTTTACTATTGTCATTCGCAATTGATTTAGATTAGACTTTGTTTACTTGCTGTTTGAGGTGAAGAAAAATTAGCTTTGAGAGCCTCCACAACTCATTAGTGGTGCAGCGTTAAGACAATCAGAAATACTACCAGACATCCCCAAATGGGCACATTTATAGGTCTACATTTGCGCGCAGGCCAGATAGACTAGTCCTACTTCTATGTGGGTAATCAGGTGTGTCCTTACTCAACATAGACCGAAGTGTTTCAAACAAGACAATTAATAAATTGACAAAACTGACGTATCTTGCCAAGTAAGGTCTGGGTGGTCTGCCATGGGTCGTTTCATTTAGTATCCGTTTGGGTCGGCATGGGGAATGATTTTATTTCCCCATATTATGTTGTACCGAAGTTGACTGACCGAAAGGGAGTGTAACTTTATGACTATAATTACTGCTCCCTGAAGGAGGGAAATGAATTACAAAACCTGATTGGCCCCACCCCTTCCTGGGTCGTTGAAGAGCGGTATTAAATTGAAGGAATAAACCCGAGCCTCACGCTCTTCACCTGTGGAAAGGCGGGGCTTCCAGAAAGGCGTGGATTTAATAGTAAGTTGTACATAGTTTCCCTCCTTCAGGGAACAGTAGTTATAGTCATAAAGTTAAGCTTGTCATATGATGAACTTCAACTTAAACACTCAATCTTGCTGTGGGACAGTTTTTTGTATTCAGATCTCTGAAATGCACTCTAACCACGTAACATTTAGTGTGTCCCTATGTTACGCTGGGAAAACAGTTTTCATGGGCACAGAAATTATAAATAATTTGAGTTTGCTAAATCCAATGGTTCTATCCGAGTCACCTTAACTTTATTGACAACACCCAAATCAATACTGTCATTTATGTTGTTGTTAGGTGAAGTTATGGGCCAATTTGTTCGACACTTATATTAAGTATAAAGCAGTTGATTTGCATCAATAACACACAGGACATTCAAGCAAGCCTTACAATTATAATCCAAAGTAGTGTGAAATGCACTCATAAGCAACCTGTAAATGGAGGCTTTTTTTGCTGTCAGCCTATGAGAACCCCCCTGAGTTTCCCCCACTGGTGAATTCGTAAATAGACACAGAGCTTAAAGATAAACTTCTCCTTAATGCAACCGCTGTGTCAGATTTCAAAAAAGCTTTACCCGCGAAAGCACACCATGCGATAATCTGAGTACAGCGCTCAGCCACAAAAACAAGCCATACAGATACCCGGCAAGTTGTGGAGTCAACAAACGTCAGAAATAGCGTTATAAATAGTCACTTACCTTTGATGATCTTCATCGGAATGCACTCTCAAGAATCCCAGTTTTGTTCGATAAAGTCCATAATTTATGTCCAAATACCTCCTTTTTTTCAGGCGTTTAGTTCACTAATCCAGTTCCAGTTTTAAATCATAAATCTTCAATAATATTCCAACCAGACAATTCCGTTGTCATTAGAAAGGAAAGGCAACGGAGCTCGAGCGATAAACGACTCATGGCTTTCAGCTGAGCCCCTAACTCTGAGTGGTCTTATTCTCTCCCCTTTCACAATAGAAGCCTGAAACATCTTTCTAAAGACTGTAGACATCTAGTGGAAGCCATAGGAAGTGCAATCTGACCCCATTTACACTGGATATTGGATATGCAATCACTTGAAAAACTACAAACCCCAGATTTCCCACTTGCTGATTGGATTTTTCTCAGGTTTCCGCCTGCCATATGAGTTCTGTTATACTCACAGACATCATTCAAACAGTTTTAGAAACTTCAAAGTGTTTTCTATCCGAATCAACTAATAATATGCATATCCTAGCTTCTGGGCCTGAGTAGCAGGCAGTTTACTCTGGGCACGCTTTTCATCCGGACGTGAAAATACTGCCCCCTATCCCAAAGAAGTTAATGTGAGTGTCCTTGAGTAGCACTCCTGATCTTGCACTGATAGTGTGCTGTAATATTCAGAATACATTGTGAAAAACTAAAATCTTCACTCACCATTTTTTCTGCAATCAGATTGTGTGCGTATCGCCCTAGTACCGCAATTTTATTAAACACAGAAAGGGGCCTATATTGGAGACCAAAAGTCTTCTGGCACACTGCTTAGGGGATCAGCAACTGTAATAACTTTCTTCTAGCCTGCAATCATCGATGTTACTACTAATGTGAAAATAAGACAAAATAGGACTTTCTCACTTGACTGTCTTAAGACAAAATATGACTTTTCTTTCTCATTTTAAGACGATTGTCAAATCATTTTAACATTCATTACAGACGTCAATTGTTGTACAAAATGGCATCGCTGTTGGCAACCCCTTTTACAGTGTATTTCTGCTGTTTTGGGCCTTTAACCATCTGTCTGACTTTGTCGTTCACACAGGAGAGAGACGAGACTATCGTGGATCCTCTCGGGAGCCTCAACAACATCATGATGCTGACGAGGCAGAGAAGAGTCTCTCCACATCAGAACACCTCAAGAAACACCAGCAGAAACCCACAGGAAAGAAATCTCACTGCTGCTCTGTCTGTGGGAAATGTTGCAAATCTTCATCAGAACTTAAAATACACCAGCGAGTACACACAGGAGAGAAATCTCACCACTGTTTTTACTGTGGGAAGAGTTACTCATGTTCAGATTCACTAAAAGTACACCAGAGAATTCACACAGGAGAGAAACCTTATAGCTGTGATCAATGTGGGAAGAGTTTTACTCAGTCAGGCTGTCTGGTAGTGCACCAGAGAACACACACAGGAGAGAAACCTAACCACTGCTCTGACTGTGGGAAAAGTTTCTCAAGATTAGATTCACTAAAAGTACACCAAAGAATTCACACAGGAGAGAAAAATTTCCGCTGCTCTTACTGTGGGAAACATTACTCAAGGTTAAATTCACTACAAGGACACCTGAGAATTCACACTGGAGAGAAATCTTATAGCTGTGATCAATGTGGGAAGAGTTTTGCTCAGTCAGGCAACCTGCTAGTGCACCAGAGAACACACACAGGAGATAAACCTTATGGCTGTGATCAATGTGGGAAGAGTTTTACTCAGTCCGGCAGCCTGAAATCACACCAGAGAATACACACTGGAGAGAAACCTTATGGCTGTGATCAATGTGGGAAGAGTTTTACTCAGTCAGGCAGCCTGATAGTGCACCAAAGAGCACACACCGGAGAGAAACCTTATGGATGTGATCAATGTGGGAAGAGGTTTGTTGCATCTAACTATCTGACTACACATCAGCGAACACACACAGAGCAATCTTATAGCTGTAATCAATGTGGGAAGAGTTTTACTCAGCCAAACACTCTGATAGTACATCTGAGAACACACACAGGAGAGAAACCTCATGGCTGTGATCAATGTGGGAAGAGATACTCTGATAAAAGATCTCTGATAAAACATCAGACAATACATACATGAACGAGTTGTTTCATGATATCAATGAAATAATGTCACAATGTAGAATGTTTTAACATTGTAGTAGGAGTATTTTAATGATGTCACAATGTAGAACCCTAAATGTTTGCCCCCTGTTCTATTGATTAAAACATGATATGGCTATTAACCTCAGGGGGAAAATCCAGGCTCTGAAATGAATGAGTACTATTTATATGATTTAACAAAGTGAGTAACAAAAAGAGTTGTGTTATACTTACCACGTTAGTGACCCACTTGAATCAAAATGCAGCACTTAAATGTAGCAAGCTCTTTTCTAGAAATTGTCCTCTAACCAGTGATGTACACATTATTCACAGATTCTGTGTGGTTTCTGAGCTGTTAATTTTAACATGATGTCCCCCCTCTCTTGCGCAATATGAGTGATGACAAATACGTGTTGTGTTTCTCTTAGTGTTGGGGACCCATAAACTCAAAATGTAGCTGACTGTCTTCTCCAGGTTGTCCTCTAACCAGGGTGGTAAAATATATCTCCTATTTCCATGTTTTTTTTTGTTGTTAGTTTCAACAGCACGTACAATCTGATTTGCCCCCTAATCGATATCAGTGATTTAGTTTCAATGTACTTGCAGCCTATACACATGGACGCAATATAATAAATTAGTCTATAATCCAATTTCTTAACAATCCTACATCACCCCAGCATTTCGTGACAACATTCAAATGCTAATTGTCTTTATTCCACTACTGAAGAAGCATGTCTCAAATCACCTCATATTTCAAACATCCAGCCTGACAAAAGATACATGTTTTATTATTCCATGCCTCCCCATTCAGTTAATTATTGTCAATAAATATTAACAAAGAGGTGTACATTTGGTTTTGATATTTAATATTTACAATTTAATAATTATTTATGCAATCAACTGACCATTTTTGGGTACAATTATATTGACATTGTTGCCCTGCTTTTATAATATCAGGGTTCATTCTCGGATGTGCCAACTCAAATTTACTAGAGCATGACATTGGGGACTGGGCCCCGATCCAACAACATGCCTATCTACTGAACCCTGAAAAGAGAAAGAAGCTCTGCAGTGAGGTGGAAAGTTACTACGGATATTGCAGGAGTTTCCTCTTGAAATCAGACATGTCCGTGGTATTGACTGCACATTTTTCTGTATTGGAGATGAGTTTTGTTTGGGCTCGTTCCAAGGGGACGAGATAGTACGGATATTAAGGAGAGTTCTAGAAACGAGTGAGTTTTAGGAAGAGGAGTTCTAGAAGCTAATGAGTTTTAGGAAGACGAGTTCTAGAAGCTAAAGAGTTTTAGGATTCTATAGAAAGAAAAAGGAGAAAAAATAATACGATTGTATATTAATATTTAGAAATACTTGTTTTTTCTTAATTGTTGACAGCCAGTAGACACCATGTTTATATTGGTGAAGGTGAAGCATTGTAGTTGATTTTCATGTGAAATTGAAGTTTTTCTCTGTTGGTGGTAAGCAAACTTGTCCAACAAAAATATAGGATATATTTGCTTTCTTAAGGGGGAAGGTGTTACAGGCTTTGGTTTTTCCATTTATGCTTTGAGGTTGGACTTTAGCACGTATAGCTCGTTAGCACGTATAGCTTGTTAGCACGTATAGCTCGTTAGCACGTAGGACTCACTGATTGGTGTCACCTCGTTAGTCAGTATGTGTTACACCTGTGCTGGCTTGTCCATCTCGTTAGTGGGAAGGTGTTTCACCTGAGCTGGTCCAGGTTCTATTTAAGAGTGTCTGGCCCAGTGCTCCAGTTGTCTTGATAAATGTGGAGAGTCAACACCTTTTAGTTGAGCCACCTTTTTGGTTTGCCTCCTGTCTTTAAGTTTGTTGTGGGTTTTTCTTCTGTTTGCCTCTTCTTGGGCAGATTTAGTGGGTGTCATGGTTGCTGTCAGTGACTCTTTGTTAGTTCCCTCTTCTATTTAAGTGACATTTCTGGTTTTCCTGCTGGGGAACGTAATAACAAACAATGTAGTAAAACAAAAGTATATTTTGGGTTGGATGTTGCATCCAATTTTTTATATTTTAATCAATGGCATTTCCTTAGAATGCTCATTAGACTTCCAGTTGTTAGTCTTGTTTTATATCCTCATGTATGTTGTGTACTAAATATTGTTTCTTTCATGTGAAGCCATCACGTTCCATCCATGTCTGAAATGTGCTGTATAAATAAAGCTTGATTTTATTTGAACAAACAAATGAACTCATTGACTGACAAATCAAGACTCTTGCCAAACCAATGAACAAATATGTGTAAAAGCAACACATTTCTTGGTCCATCTTAATATGAAAAACAGTTTAACCCTGCTGAAGATGTGGTGGAGTGGTAAACACCACCCCCGGTGGTGGGCCTTCACCCAATTCTCTCCAAGTTCTGATCACTTTCAGGTTTTTGGCATCTGGAATCTTTCATTGTGAACTGGTGATTTGTGTGGTGCCAGTGAAGCAAATGTGTGTTTAATTGTACACAAAGTCTGCAGGGCCATTTGTGAACTGAGGAGTCTTTACATCAAGATTCTGATGCAGCTGGTCAAGCCAACTATAAAGTTCAATTCTATGAATATGGGCACTTCCCAGGAGTGATTGGCTGGTTAGATGGATGTCATGTTCCCATCAAGTGTCCATCAACACCTGATGCTGAGGAGTACCGTAACCATAACAACTGGTTTACACATCAACTCCTGATGCTGAGAAGTACCGTAACCATAACAACTGGTTTACCATCAACTCCTGATGCTGAGGAGTACCATAACCATAACAACTGGTTTTCCATCAATGTTCAGGGTGGATGCACTCCTCATTTAGAGTTCAAACATTGTTGCCCGTTGGAAAGGTACAACTCACGGTTTAATGATTTCCCTCAACTCTTCATTTGTCTTAGTTTCAGAGAGGACAACATAGTGGACAACTTCTTGGTGACAGTGGATATTAGGGTGAGAAACATGGTTTACTAATAGTTACTACTTAGTAACATGGTCTACTAATAGTTACTACACAGTAATATGGTCTAACAGTTACTACATAGTTACTACATAGTAATGTGGTCTACTAATAGTTACTACATAGTAATATGGTCTAACAGTTACTACATAGTAACATGGTCTACTAATAGTTACTACATAGTAATATGGTCTACTAATAGTTACTACATAGTAATATGGTCTATTAATAGTTACTACATAGTAATATGGTCTAATAGTTACTACATAGCAATATGGTCTAACAGTTACTACATAGTTACTACATAGTAATGTGGTCTACTAATAGTTACTACATAGTAATATGGTCTACTAATAGTTACTACATAGTAATGTGGTCTACTAATAGTTACCACATAGTAATATGGTCTAATAGTTACTACATAGTAATGTGGTCTACTAATAGTTACTACGTAGTCATATGGTCTACTAATAGTTACTACATAGTAATATGGTCTACTAATAGTTACTACAAAGTAACATGGTCTACTAATAGTTACTACAAAGTAACATGGTCTACTAATAGATACTACATAGTAATATGGTCTAATAATAGTTACTACATAGTAATATGTTCTAACAGTTACTACAAAGTTACTATATAGTAATATGGTCTACTAATAGTTACTACAAAGTAACATGGTCTACTAATAGTTACTACATAGTAATATGGTCTACTAATAGTTACTACATAGTAATATGTTCTAACAGTTACTACAAAGTTACTATATAGTAATGTGGTCTACTAATAGTTACTACATAGTAATATGGTCTAACAGTTACTACATAGTAACACGGTCTACTAATAGTTACTACATAGTTATATGATCAGAGTAACTTTTTATTCACTCCAGACATAAATCCCACAACAGCTGAGCAGCGAAGATACAACAGAGCTCATATCCACTCGAGAGGGATGGTCCAGCGTATGTTTGGAGTATGGAAAAATAGATTCCAGTGTTTTCACAATACACTTCGTTTCAAGCCAAGAAGATGCTGCAACTTGCTACAACTGTGCTGCACGCACAACCTGAAGCAGCATGGCTGTTCTGATCCTCCCATGATCAGCATCAAGCAGATGTACCCATGACTGAGGTAGATATGCTCATGACTGAGGCAGGCAATGACCAACGAGGATTGCACATGGAGTTGCTTCACACTGCAGCACTTCAACTGCATCTCATCGATGCATTTAAATATGGAATTTATTCATTATGGCTTAATTTTGCTTTGATAATGTTTGTTAAAATTACAAATAGTGTGCAACAAAAATAAATGAGTGACTAAACCAATGCTGGTTTAAAATGTAGTTTGTGGTGATTAAAATACTCTCACTCATGAATATCCAAATGACAAAACAATTATTTTTAACATATATTGTTCACCATGGCTGGTCAACACTGTTGTCTCATTACTGTCTCTTTGTTGGATCATAACTCTCTCTTCCAACTTCATATCCAATTCAACCTGTCCAATTCTCATTATATGTTCTTCAGATATTTCATTTTATTCTCATGAAATTATCTGGTTAATGTTTCATGCATTGTCATCTTCTTTGTTCTCTGCTGAAAGGTGGTGGCAGCATCTTCTCTCAGGGATGTTATAGCAGATGTGAAGGGAACACACTCACTGTGTACTGGCTCTTACAACCTGTTCACATTACACCCTCACTGTGTACTGGCTCTTACAACCTGTTCACATTACACACTGTGTACTGGCTCTTACAACCTGTTCACATTCCACCATCACTGTGTACTGGCTCTTACAACCTGTTCACTACATAGTAACATTCCTTCTTCTGGAAAAAGAACACGGTTAAAAAAAACAAATAAACTCATATGGTCCTTAGAATGAAGAAGAATAAAGACACAGACAGTGGAATATATTTACCAACGGAAGTAACCAATTTATCGATCTCTTCTGATCTCTGCTTTCTCGTTTTAAAGTCAGTTTAAGGTTCTTCCACAGAGTCTATAACAGGCAGATATAATTTAATAATAGAAGTGATGTCAAAAAAATATGAATATGAGAAATGTGAAATACTGATAATAATACAGATATCTCACCTAAAGTTGTTGTACTCTTCTTGTGGTCACATTTCCATTGAATTCACAGCTAATTGCAGCCCAACCCGCTTGTTCTACTGCTCAGTAGCAGCAGTGTGGTTTTACATTCAATAACTGGATGTTTTAACAACATTTGTTTTGGTAGCGTTTTTTCACACAAACAAATGATTTTTGCCATTGTTTCATCTCAGTATTCACACCAGTATTGGTGTTTTCTTTTCCGGGTTTTAATGGGCACCATTAGACCAACAGCAGGTGTTCATACTGAACCTAATCAGGATTAACCCAGGTGTTCATACCGAACCTAATCAGGATTAACCCAGGTGTTCATACTGAACCTAATCAGGATTAACCCAGGTGTTCATACTGAACCTAATCAGGATTAACCCAGGTGTTCTCATTTAGGCTTACTTACCTTCTCCAGTCTCCGACTAACTTTGCCTAATTTAAGCCACGTTCAGGAAAGCTACTTAAATGTCCTAGTTTAACTAGTACTGGCTTAATCTAAGCCCTGCAGGGTCGGAATGAAACCTAATGTCCAGTGGTATTGATCTGTTTGATCCAATTGTTTGTTTCAGTTTACAGGTTGAATCCTTTGACATATTGTTGATTTAAAAACTTTTCAGTTTCAACAAATGCACTGGGTTGGTTGAAAAGTGATACTGTTTTGACATAGTGGAAGATATACTGAATTGATACTGTTTTTCATACTAAGATGGACTAAAATATGTGCTCGTTGGTTATGCAAGAGGGCGGCAGGTAGCCTAGTGGTTAGAGCTGACAAGGTAAAAATGTTGTTCTGCCCCTGGTAGGCAATCATTGTAATTAAGAATTTGTTCTTAACTGACTTGCCTAGTTAAAGGTTAAATAAATGATTAAGTCTTTTGATTGTCAGTCATTGGGTTCATTTGTTTTGCAATATGTTCAAATCAAGCTTTATTTATACAGCACATTTCAGACATGGATGCAACACAATGGCTTCACATGAATTTACAAAAATAAAAACAATGAAAATAAACTGAAATATTTAACACACAACAAACATAAGAGGATAACAAACAGATTAACATCTGAAAGACTAATGAGCACTCTAAGGAAAATCCATTGATTAAAATATTAACAACATGATGGACAAGCCAGCACAGGTGTAACACATTGACTAACGAGCGTATACGCTAATGAGCTATACGCGCTGACGAGCTATACGTATTGACGAGCTATACGTATTGACGAGCTAGACGTGCTAAAATCCAACCTCAAAACATAAATGGAAAAACCAAAGCCTGTAAAACGTTCCCCTTTAAGACAAATATATCCTATATGGATGGACAGGTTTGCTCACCACCAACAGAAAACTTCAATTTCACATTATTATCAATTACACTGCTTCACCTTCTAAAATATAAACATGGTGTCTACTGGCTGGCAACAATTAAAAACAAGAAAAACACGTATTTCTAAATATGAATATACAAATAGTTTAATTTTTTTTCTCCTTTTTCTTTCTATAGAATCCTAAAACTCACTAGCTTCTAGAACCCCTCATGTCTCAGCCTCCAGTATTTATGCTGCAGTAGTTTATGTGTCGGGGGGGGGGGGGGGGGGGCTAGGGTCAGTTTGTTATATCTGGAGTACTTCTCCTGTCCTATTCGGTGTCCTGTGTGAATTTAAGTGTGTTCTCTCTAATTCTCTCTTTCTTTCTCTCTCTCGGAGGACCTGACATGATGACTCCTTGCTGTCCCCAGTCCACCTGGCCGTGCTGCTGCTCCAGTTTCAACTGTTCTGCCTTATTATTATTGGACCATGCTGGTCACTTATGAACATTTTAAAATCTTGGCCATGTTCTGTTATAATCTCCACCCGGCACAGCCAGAAGAGGACTGGCCACTCCACATAGCCTGGTTCCTCTCTAGGTTTCTTCCTAGGTTTTGGCTTTTCTAGGGAGTTTTTCCTTGCCACCGTGCTTCTACACCTGCATTGCTTGCTGTTTGGGGTTTTAGGCTGGGTTTCTGTACAGCACTTTGAGATATCAGCTGATGTACGGAGGGCTATATAAATACATTTGATTTGATTTGATTTCCTAAAACTCACTAGCTTCTAGAACTCTCATCTTTCTAAAACTCACTAGCTTCTAATTCCTTAATATCTGTAGTAACTTTCCACCTCCCTGCGGAGCTTCTCTCACTTTTCAGGGTTCACTTGATAAGGATGTTGTTGGATCGGGGCCCAGTCCCCAATGTCATGCTCTAGTACATTTGGGTTGGCACATCTGAGAATGAACTCTGGTATTTTATAAGCAGGGCAACAATGTCAATATAATTGTAGCCAAAAATTGTCAGTTGGTTGCATAAATAATTATGATTACTAAATGTTACATGAATTGTAAATATGAATTATCAAAACCAAATGTACACTCCTTTGTTAAAATGTATTGGCAATAATTAACTTAGTGGTGAGGCATGGAATAATAAAACATGTATATTTTGGCAGGCTGAATGTTTGAAATATGAGGTGATGTGAGTCATGCTTCTTCAGTAGTGGAATAAAGACAAGTAGCACTTGAATGTTAAGAGTTATGTAGGATTGTTAATAAAATTGATTATAGACTAATTTATTACACTGCGTCCATGTGTATAGGCTGCAAGTACGTTGAAATTAAGTTAAATGACCAGAAAAACATCTTCTCAACTATCACTTTCAACCAATGTATATTGGACTTCGGACTTAGTCTTATTTTCAACAACATTTTGCTAAGTGGGATATTTCATTGATATCATGAAACAACTCCTCCATGTATGTATTTTCTGATGTTTGATCAGATGGCTTTTACCAGAGTATCTCTTGTCACATTGATCACAGCTATGAGGTTTCTCTCCTGTGTGTGTTCTCTGGTGTACATTAAGATGGTTAGATTAAGTAAAACTCTTTCCACATTCATCACAGCTATAAGTTTTCTCTCCTGTGTGTGTTCTCTGGTGTAGAGTCAGATGCCCAGATTGACAAAAACTCTTCCCACATTGATCACACCTATAAGATTTCTCTCCTGTGTGTGTTCTCTGGTGTGATGTCAGATGGCCAGATTGACCAAAACTCTTCCCACATTGATCACAGCTATATGGTTTCTCTCCTGTGTGTATTCTCTGGTGATTGCTAGACTAAGTTAATCTCTTCCCACATTGACCACAGCTATAAGATTTATTTTCTGTGTGTGTTCTCTGATTAATTTGAATGCCTGATGAGGTGAATCTCTTCCCACAGTCAGAGCAGCAGTGAGTTCTCTTCCCTTTCGATCTCTGCAGTGTTTCTTGAGGTGTTCTGATCTGGAGAGACTCTTCTCTGCCTCGTCAGCATCATGAGATTGTTGAGGCTCCCCAGAGGATCCACGACTGTCCCGACTCTCTCCTGTGTCAATGACAAAGTCAGACAGACGGTTAAAGGCACACAACAACAGAAATCCATTGTTTATTTGAGGTAAAAGGTGATGCCCAGATCATGCCCATTAAGTTTTACAACAATTGATGTCTGTTAAATGATTTGACAAATAAGACAGTCAACTTAGCAACAATCATATTTTGTCTTGTTTTAACATTAGTAGTAACTAGAAATTAGTTATTAAAGTTGTTGAAATCCTAAGCAGTGTGCCAGATGACTTTTGGTCTCCAATATAGGCCCCTTTCTGTGTTAGCTAAAATTGCAGCATGAGGGCAATGCACACACAATTTGATTGCAGAAACACCTCCTTGCTAATGAGGAACCGCTAGTTATGGATGCAGTATATCTGCCTGGAGCAAAAAATGGTGAGCAAAGATTTTAGTTTTTCACAATGTATTCTGAATATTACAGCGCAAGATCAGGAGTGCTACTGAAGGAAATTCACATTAAGCTCTGTGTCTATTCACTAATTCATCACCGTGGGGGAAAACTCAGGGGAGTTCTCATAGGCTGACAGTAAAAATAGCCTCCATTTCCAGGTTGCTTATAAGGGCATTTCACATTAAATATGCATTAGAATTGTAGGGCTTGAATCCCCTGCTTAATATGTTTGTGTTATTCTCGCAAATCAAATGATTTATAGTTAAACACTTCAACTAGTAAAATGCTCTTTGGCTAGCTTTTGCCATCAGCCTGACAATACGTTTTTAAGCAATTGGCCCATAACTTCACCTATCAATAACATAGACCTACTGTAGGACCCATAACTTCACCTACAACATAGACCTAATATAGGACCCATAACTTCACCTAACAACAACATAGACCTACTGTAAGACCCGTAACTTCATAAAACAACAACATAGACCTACTGTAGGACCCATAACATCACCAAACAACATAGGACCAATAACTTCACCCAACAACTTAGATCTACTCTTGATACAAGAATTTATATGTTTAAAGTAATGACTAAAGTATTCCACCCTGAAAACTGTAGAACTGAACGACGTGTTAAGATCATAAGACTATAATCTGATGATGATGTGTGTGTTGGAGAAGACTTGTAAATAGCATTAATTTATTGAGTTAATGTTGAATAATAGAAGGGAAGATGCAACATTGGTAATTTAAGTGCGTCTCAAAGTAGGTTAGAGAAATATTAACGGTTAGGAGGGAACACGTCTGTGAGGGTTTGTAGGAAACAAGTTGATCTATTTCTCTGAAGAAATAGGGCGAGACTGAGCTCCGAGAAGGGAAGTAAGCCAGGCGCTGCGAAACCACAGAGGTTTCCTGTTTTGAGCTAGACTTGTCAGTTGCAGACATGAAGATAGAGGAACCCGGTTAGACAGAATGACCTGTCAAAGTAGAACATTGTGACAGAGTTAGAGAAGATAAGGGGCATTTATAAAGTGTCATGGATAACCATATGTGAGGTATAAAAGGCTATGTGCATTGTATGATTTTCAGAGAGCTGTCTGAATAAAGGACTGATCTATTGCAGACTGAGACTTTGTCTAATTCTTCATTAACCAGAGCCTTAGAACCTATGGGAATTGGTCAAAGCTTGAGTGATAGTTGAGTTCAACCATTGAGATAGCAAAATTCTTGTGACAGAAGGACCTCGCGTTACTCTGGACCCTGATCTCTCTTTTGACGAACATATCAAGACTGTTTCAATGACAGCTTTTTTTCATCTACGTAACATTTCAAAACTCTGAAATGTTCTGTCCAAAAATGCTGCAGAAAAAAGTATCCATGCTTTTGTCACTTCTAGGTTAGACTACTGCAATGCTCTACCTTCCGGCTACAAGGATAAAGCACTAAATAAACTTCAGTTAGTGCTAAATACGGCTGCTAGAATCTTGACTAGAACCCAAAAATGTGATCATATTACTCCAGTGCTAGCCTCTCTACACTGGCTTCCTTTTAAGGCAAGGGCTGATTTCAAGGTTTTACTGCTAACCTACAAAGAATTACATGGGCTTGCTCCTACCTATCTTTCTGATTTGGTCCTGCCATACATACCTACACGTACGCTACGGTTACAAGACGCAGGCCTCGTAATTGTCCCTACATTTTTAAGCAAACAGCTGGAGGCAGAGCTTTCTCCTATAGAGCTCCATTTTTATGGAATGGTCTGCCTACCCATGTGAGAGACGCAGACTCGATATCAACCTTTAAGTCTTAATTGAAGACTCATCTCTTCAGTAGGTCCTATGGTTGAGTTTAGTCTAGCCCAGGAGTGTGAAGGTGAACGGAAAGGCACTGGAGCAACGAACCGCCCTTGCTGTCTCTGCCTGGCCGGTTCCCCTCTCTCCACTGGAATTCTCTGCCTCTAACCCTATTACAGGGGCTGAGTCACTGGCTTACTGGTGCTCTTTCATGCCGTCCCTAGGAGGGGTGCGTCACTTGAGTGGGTTGAGTCACTGTTGTGGCTATTCTTGGCCTTGTCTCAGGATGGTAAGTTGGAGGTTGAAGATATCCCTCTAGTGGTGTGGGGGCTGTGTTTTGGCAAAGTGGGTGGGGTTATATCCTGCCTGTTTGGCCCTGTCCGGGGGTATCATTGGATGGGGCCACTGTGTCTCCTGACCCCCCCCCCCCCCCCCGTTTCAGCCTCCAGTATTTATGCTGCAGTAGTTTATGTGTCAGGGGGCTAGGATCAGTCTGTTATATCTGGAGTATTTATACTGTCTTATCCGGTGGCCTGTGTGAATTTAAGTATGCTCTCTCCAATTCTATCTTTCTTTCTCTCGGAGGACCTGAGCCCTAGGACCATGCCTCAGGACCACATGGCATGATGAGTCCTTGCTGTTCCCAGTCCACCTGGCCGTGCTGCTGCTCCAGTTTCAACTGTTCTGCCTGCGGCTATGGAACCCAGACCTGTTAACCGGACGTGCAAACTGTCTCAGACCTGCTGTTTTCAACTCTCTAGAGACAGCAGGAGCGGTAGAGATACTCTAAATGATCAGCTATGAAAAGCCCACTGACATTTACTCCTGAGGTGCTGACCTGTTGCACCCTCGACAACTACTGTGATTATTATTATTTGACCATGCTGGTCATTTATGAACATTTGAACATCTTGGCCATGTTCTGTTATAATCTTCACCCGGCACAGCCAGAAGAGGACTGGCCACCCCTCATAGCCTGGTTCATAGCCTGGTTCAACTAGCAATAACACAGGACCCATAACTTCACCTAGCAATAACACAGAATTACTGTATGACCCATAACTTCAACTAACAACATAAACCTACTGTAGGACCCATAACTTCACCTACTGGGTCCTACCTATTTCAGGACCCAAACTTCCCCTAACAGCAACTTAGACCTATTGTAGGACCTATAACAACACTGAGCAACAACGTAGACCAACTGTCGGACCCATAACATCATCGGACAACATAGGACCAATAACTTCACCTAAGAACAACATAGACCTATTTTAGGACCCATAACTTCACCTAACAACAACATAGACCTACTGTAGGACCTATAACTTCACCTAACAACAATATAGACCTACTGTAGGACCCATAACATCACCTAACAACAACATAAACCTACTGTAGGACCCATAACTACACCTACCAACAACATAGACCTACTGTAGGACCTATAACATCACCTAACAACAACATAGACCTACTGTAGGACCTATAACATCACCTAACAACAATATAGACCTACTGTAGGACCCATAACTTCATCTGGCAAAAACACAGACTTACTGTATGACCCATTACTTCAACTAACAACATAAACCTACTGTAGGACACATAACTTCACCTAATGGGTCCTACCTACTGGCCAGGACTCATAACGTCACCTAACAACAACTTAGACCTATTGTAGGACCCATAACAACGTATACCAACTGTCAAATAACATCACCGAACAACATAGGACCCATAACTTCACCTAACAACAACATCGACCTACTGTAGGACCAATAACTTCACCTAACTACACCATAGACCTACTGTAGGACCCATAACTTCACCTAACAGCAATATAGACCTACTGTAGGAACCATAACTTCACCTAGCAATAACACAGACTTACTGTATGACCCATAACTTCAACTAACAACATAAACCTACTGTAGGACCCATAACTTCACCTAATGGGTCCTCCCTACTGGGCCCTACCTACTTTAGGACCCATAACTTCCCCTAACAACAACTTAGACCTATTGTAGGACCCATAACAACACTGAGCAACAATGTAGACCAACTGTCGGACCCATAACATCACCGAACAACATAGGACAAATACCTTCACATGACAATAACATAGACCTAGTGTAGGACCCATAACTTCACCTAACAACAACATAGACCTACTCTAGGACCCATAACTTCATCAAACAACAATATAGACCTACTGTTGGACCCATAACTTCAACTAACAACATAAACCTACTGTAGGACCCATAACTTCACCTAATGGGTCCTACCTACTGGGTCCTATCTGCTTTAGGACCCATAACTTCACCTAACAACACCATAGACCTACTGTAGGACTTATAACAACACCGAACAACAACGTAGACCAACTGTCGGACCCATAACATCACTGAACAACATAGGACAAATAACTTCACATGACAATAACATAGACCTAGTGTAGGACCCATAACTTCACCTAACAACAACATAGACCTACTGTAGGACCCAACTTAATCCTATAATGGCGCCATCCGAGAGGCCTGGGGTATGACAGTTGAACTCAGCTCATGAGGCATGTTTTATATTCTTCAAGAATCAATTGGCTATAAATAAATTATTTAAAAGTCCAAAAATGGATGTAGCAATTGCAGATTTCCCCTTTAACACCACACATCAGTTCAACTTCTGCAGAGTTTGTGCCTCTGTTTTTTAAGACGGTACTTACTAGTGTTAATCGCGGCCCGGCTTCTCAAAACCATCTTACGGCTAAGTTCGTTAGAACCATTGGGTGCCGTAAAATGAGTTTGGGAAACCGGGCCCAGATATCCAGTTTCCTCCTCTTCTTCCTCCTTTTTGGATGTGACAGTCATCTCCCCCTCCTCCTCTTTCACTCCAAAAACTGCATCCTCTTCTTCTTTTACTGTAACTTCCTCTTTCACTCTGAACGAGTCTTTCTCTTCTTCTTTCACTGAAAAGTCTTTCTCTTCCACGTTAACAGCCTCACCCTCTACTTGTTTTTGTATTGTAACATCCTTCTCTTCTTCCTCCGTCCAGCATATCTCCTCTCCTTTAACAGGAGGAGGGTAGCGTAGTGAACTCATGGACGGAGATGTTAGCTGGCTAGCTAATCCTAACTTAACCAGCCCGCTAGTTGATTAATAACAACAACACCGTAAATATGAAATTAAATCGAATAACTAACTAGACGACAGAAGTGGGCTTAAAACACAGTGCCTAATATACACTAAAGCGTCTAAAGAGCTTTATTGGTTCGGCTATTTTGTCTAGCAAGCTAACGAGGTGGCTGACTAACTTTATACATTTCTATCCCAGGACCACTCAATTGGGATTCTGGGTAATCCACAACAGATTTTTGGAGAATTTGAAAATTGAGTGTTCCTGGGATAGAAATGTATAAAGTTGACATTACATCATACATTAGCAATTTATGTTTTAGTAACTACTGTTGTTGGTTTCGTGTCAAATAAGCCTCACTTTATGTCACTTGCCAAATCTCAGTTTTCCATGTGTGTTTTATGCTAAAGTTCCATCTTTCAAGTTGGTAGCTAACTGGAAAATGCATTAATCTTTAGGAGCGCTATTTTTGTCCTGTCGACTACTGATCATTCAAAGTATATGTTTTATAAACTCATGAACACCAGCCAGTTTATCAGCCCGGTTTTGTTAGTTTAGGTGTATTATACTTCTTCGCCACCAGAGGGGTACACTGAATAATTTTTGCGGGTTAATTTGATATATTTTGATACTAAAATGGATGACAGTTTATTCTGATGTTGTGAATATGAGATTACACATGGAAACAATGTATTCATTTTATTATTGTAAATTAGAAATTAGTAGGAATTGTTAAATCCACTGTACAATCACAATGACTTTAATAGCCATTTCAATCGTTTTTTGTTAGTATATTGTAGGGCAGATTTATGGAGAATTGCTGTGGGAGTGCTATTTATATCACGTCACTACTGATCATTCATCCATACTGTGTGTGTCCCATCATTGCAGCTTTAGAAATAAATGAACCCTCCATTCATTTGCTCCTTACTGTGTTGACTCACTGACTTGGGGGACCAGGAAGGTCACACTAGGTCGATATCTAGCTCAAGCTTGCAAACGTTAACCACACCTCATGATTTTCATGAACTGTGTGGTTATGTTATTTAGTGGGAATGCGTTAGCACGGTGGGCTCTGATGCCTTCTTGCTGTGGGTTCAAAACAACAGAGGAAATCAATTTGCTTGCTCCATTTTCTTGTTGTCAACATTTCAATAGGGATGTTACATTAGACACCGGAGGTACGAGGCATGCGTCCAAATCGCTAAGCAGTAAACTTCAAAGCAGTGAGCCTGTATCACTTTATCAGCAGCACGTCATCAATGGGGTCTGAAGATTAATTTAGTCGAAACAACCACCTGATTGGTTGGTATTGGGCTTGTTTGACATTGCAGCCAACTGCTGAATGACAGACCTACAAATCACCTTGCATCATAAATAACTACTCATTATTATTTATAAATCAGTCGGACAGTCATAATTTACCCACAATGCAGCATGGATTAGATGTTCTCGAACATGGCCAGTGGTTTAGTAGATGACACAAAGGCTACACTGCGCAGGCACTACGATGTGTGTGACGTCATCTATAATAATGTGTCTGTTCTAAATTCTGTGTCGCTCAAAGCCTTGAGTAATGAACCTATTTTTGACACAATTGGCTGGAAAGTGTCAATGCTTCAGGAAGCTTTGTTTCCCCATCCCTACTTTCAGCATGTTCTCTGTGAAGTAGACTATGGGAGTTTTGTAACTTTTACAACCTTGAATTACTGCTAGCGCACTAGGTGACTGACATCTGTAATCTCTCTATTTTGGATATTGGGGATTTTCCCTGACATTATTCTGTAGGTCTCTGCTCTTTTGATCTGCAGTTATGTTTTAGTTGGGTTTTGTTAATCGGGTTCTAACTGGTCTCTCTCTGATAGTCGGGCTCCAGCTCGCTGACCATAGCTAATTTGCTAAATAGCTAATGTTAGCTGGCCGGCTAAGATAACTGCATATAGCTAATATTCTTTGATTTTTGTTTAGATGGCGTTATGTATTTTCAAAACGTTGGTTTACTTCAATCACTCAAGTCATGAGTGCAAACGATTGATTTAATTTGAAGTACTACATTTGATGTTATTTCTGTTGTAGTTTACATCATAGGGAATAGGCTGGTCCTCCATATTACATCACACCTGACTTTGGCATTCTTCTGAATTCTGATCGGTTCACATCACACCTGCCCAGACCCACGAGAACACACCTCCATCTACATCACACCTGCCCAGACCCACTAGAACACACCTCCATCTCCATTAACTACATCACACCTGCCCAGACCACCTAGAACACACCACCATCTCCATTAACAACATCACACCTGCCCAGACCCAGTAGAACACACCCCCATCTCCATTAACTACATCACACCTGCCCAGACCCAGTAGAACACAGCCCCATCTCCATCTTTCAACTTTTAGATAAAAAAGCATTTGACCTTTCCGTTGCGTTAACAACGGAGGATTGGTTGATTTCCAGGTTTTAATTAAGTATAATATTTAAGATGATTGACGAGAAAAGTATCGTCCAACTCTGGGGTATCTCACTGCACACTCAAATGCCATGTCTTGAAATATGCAGACAGACAGATAAAAAGTAATTTTACATTGTATAATTGTACTTCTGACAGACAACTTTCTAACTCCGTCCATAACTTTATGACGTCATAACATTCCCAGAAGGATTGTTGAGTCATTGTTAGTTTTACACTGAAGACATAACTCTGCCGTTGTGCTGTAGAATTGTATAATAAGGGACTATCATTTGTCCCAACATCACTGGCCACAGACATTGACGCAGTTAAAGACTTCCAAAAGTTTTTCTGCAGTTTGAGATCGACGGAGTTTAAAAAAATATTTTTTACACCTGCCAATGTAAATCCATTGAACGAGACAAGTTACCAGACAGGACATATTGCTAATGCTCTTCCCAACAATAATCTGAATGACAATTAACTTGTGGGCGGTGGTGGTGATGACGTCCTATTGGATGACATCGTCTATCGGGATTCCCCAAAAAAGAAGACGCTCTTGATTGATCACTGGAGTCAGATGTGAAGGAGGAGGTTGATCATCAGGAGTCAGATGTGAAGGAGGAGGTTGATCATCATGAGTCAGATGTGAAGGAGGAGGTTGATCATCAGGAGTCAGATGTGAAGGAGGAGGTTCATCATCAGGAGTCAGATGTGAAGGAGGAGGTTGATCATCAGGAGTCAGATGTGAAGGAGGAGGTTGATCATCAATCAGGAGTCAGATGTGAAGGAGGAGGTTGATCTTCTGGAGTCAGGTGTGAAGGAGGAGGTTGATCATCAGGAGTCAGATGTGAAGGAGGAGGTTGATCATCAGGAGTCAGATGTGAAGGAGGAGGTTCATCATCAGGAGTCAGATGTGAAGGAGGAGGTTGATCATCAGGAGTCAGATGTGAAGGAGGAGGTTGATCTTCTGGAGTCAGGTGTGAAGGAGGAGGTTGATCATCAGGAGTCAGATGTGAAGGAGGAGGTTGATCATCAGGAGTCAGATGTGAAGGAGGAGGATGATCATCAGGAGTCAGGTGTGAAGGAGGAGGTTGATCATCAGGAGTCAGATGTGAAGGAGGAGGTTGATCATCAGTGAACCTCTAGGATTGTGGCTGGGATGGCATTTACACTTCCAGCTTGGTCAAATAATTTGATACACTGAATGTTGATATTTTGAACCTGTTATGTATTTGTACCTCCTGTTTCATGAAGTGATGTCACTAAGTACTGCCCCTATATATACAGTGCATTCGGAAAGTATTCAGACCCCTTCACGTTTTCTACATTTTGTTATGTTACAGCTTTATTTGAAAATGTATTAAAAAAAATATTTTCCTCATCAATCCACACACAATACCCCATAATGACATCACAATAGACCATAATGACATCACAACACCCCATAATGCCAAAGCAAAAACAGGTTTTTATAAATAATACATTTAAAAAATGTGATTTTCTTTCAAAAATAAGGACAATTCTAAGTGACCCCAAACTTTTGAAAGGTAGTGTATTGTTACACCATGTAGGAGCAGTATAGACCTAGTCTGTTCCATTATATACATCTACATGATGTATTGTTACACCATGTAGGAGCAGTATAGACCTAGTCTGTTCATTATATACATCTACATCATGTATTGTTACACCACGTAGGAGCGATATAGACCTAGTCTGTTCATTATATACATCTACATGATGTATTGTTACACCATGTAGGAGCAGTATAGACCTAGTCTGTTCACTATATACATCTACATGATATATTGTTACTTCTTGTAGGAGCAGTACAGACCTACAGTAGCTAGCTACTTATTTAGATGTTGTTTGACTTAATGAAACTGCCTTAAATGAGCTCTAGTAAAAAAAAAAATATTCACACTAATCAATCAACACATTCCATTCTTTGTATGTCTCAAAATAATAGTATTATTTAATTAAATCCATTTTAAAATAATCTTTGTCTGAAAATAAAATATGATCCTCAACTGCGTTTCCCCTCCAGTCAGCAGGCGGCGATGTGCGTCTTTCCGGCGACGCTGCCAGCTTGATGTATAATCTAGTGGACGGTTCTTCAGAAACAGCTCGTCAACCACCTTGGTAGCTTGCAAGCCAACAAAGCCGAAAGATTCAAGCTATTTATACGCTTTCGGTGTATATTAGATACTGTGTTTTAGACACACTTCTGTCGTATCTATTTGTTAACCTATTTAATTTCATATTTATTAGTCAGCTATAGTAGCTGGCTGGTTAAGTTAGCACTAGCCGCTAATGCTAGCTAGCTAGCTAACATCCCCGACCATGAGCTCCCTAAACTACTCCCCTCCTGTTAAAGAAGAGGAGGTCTGCTGGACGGAGAAAGAAGCTCTGGGGCTGAACATTGTTGTGAAAGAGGAGAAGGAAGAGGAGGATGTCACAGTTAAAAAAGAAGTAGAGGTTGAGGCTGTTACTGTGAAAGAAGAAGAGAAAGACGTTACTGTGAAAGAAGAGAAAGACACGTTCAGAGTGAAAGAGGAGGAGGATGTTACTGTAAAAGAAGAGGAGGAAGAGAAAGAGGAGGATGTAGTTTTTGGAGTGAAGATGGAAGGGGAGATTACTGTCACATTGAGAGATGAAGAGGAGGAGATAGGAGAACTGATTAACACCAGTAAGTACCGCCTTAAATTTGTTTTTAACTTTGGATATTCGGAGTTGGCCCGTCAATACCTCTTCAACGGAGGGCCCTAGTATGACGTCTAGAATCAGACGATGTAGAGAGCTAGCTACCCCTTGTTTTCTCTGTTCCGTTTCCAAAAAGTGACTTAACATATATATTTGAGAAGGGTCTATCTGCTGACCGCAGACTGGGGGGCACGGCATGTAGTGATTTTCGTGTGGTGATGTTTTACTACACACCGAGCCCCCCAATAGTGCCATGCGCGAGTTTGGTTGGCTACACCAAAGATTGTGGATATACTGACAAGATGTCTCTCTGCCCTAACAAGGGGAGTCGTTGTCCACAAAGTGGCCAAGCGGGTTGTCTAGCTCCCACCTATCCTTTCTTTGGATTGGTGGATACATGTTCTTATTGTACTTCAACCGCCTGTATTCAATGGAGAGAGATGCTAAGCTACTAGCATGAATATGCATAGTGATCTGGAGGCAACTCCTATAATGTTTTTATCAGAGTTGCCGAGGTGGCAGATAGCCTAGTGATTCGACCGTTGGGCCAGTAACAGAAAGGTTGCAAGATCGAATCCCCGAGCTGACAAGGAAAAAATCTGTCGTTCTGCCCCTGAACAAGGCAGGTAACCCACTGTTCCTAAACCGTCATTGAAAATAAGAATTTGCTCTTGACTGATTTGCCTAGTAAAATAAAGGTTTTAAAAAATGTTACGTAACAACTTAAGCATTACAAAACTTCTGTTGGATCAAGTAAACCTCATGTAGCAAATAAGCCATTAATTTAGTTGTTGACCAAATCCGACACTTTCCACATTGGGTTGATAATTGTTTACACTTGGATAACGCCTACTGTATCCTACTGGCATGACCTAGAGAGATACAACCTACTGTAACCTACTGGCTTGACCTAGAGAGTTACAACCTACTGTAACCTACTGGCATGACCTAGAGAGATACAACCTACTGTAACCTACTGGCATGACCTAGAGAGATACAACCTACTGTAACCTACTGGCATGACCTAGAGAGATACAACCTACTGTAACCTACTGGCTTGACCTAGAGAGTTACAACCTACTGTAGCCTACTGGCTTGACCTAGAGAGTTACAACCTACTGTAACCTACTGGCATGACCTAGAGAGATACAACCTACTGTAACCTACTGGCATGACCTAGAGAGATACAACCTACTGTAACCTACTGGCATGACCTAGAGAGATACAACCTACTGTAACCTACTGGCATGACCTAGAGAGCTAAAGTTTTAAAATTCCTGGATTTTAAATGAATATTTTCCAGTAATAATGATAATTTGTATCTTCCTATCCACATGTGGGATCCCTCTCCTTTGTTGTCCTCTCTACACCAATAACAGACCACTACTGTGGGACTCCCAATCATACAGCCTGGATGCAGCCTGGATTCGAACCAGGGACTGTAGTGACGCCTCTTGCACTGAGGTGCAGTTGCTTAGACCGCTGCATCAGTGTGTGTGTAAACTATTTAACTGTACTAGAATGCCTTAAAGGCCGCTAAAATTGCAAATATCGGTTATCGGTGTCGTTTTTTGGGACAAGGAAAATATTGTATATCGAATGTTCATTTTAGCGCCCCCAAACAAAACCGCACACCCAGGCAAAGTGCAAGTCTCTGGGCTTTCAGCCTCATGAGATGAAACTGGGTCTTGTAGGCCGGGCTCATCAAACTAATATTTTAAAATATATATATTTTAAATTCAAAATTCACTAAAATTTCACAAAATATTTGCTAAATTCACATACACTTTAAGAATACTGCTGGAGCAAACGGAAAACACATTGGGTTTTTACAGAAATGTTTGATGATTGACTAGGAATGCCTTGGTGACCACTGTTTTTCACGCTGGCTATTATTTTAATAAACTCCCCCAAACAAAACCAAATCTGAACTAATCATAGATGTACAGTGGGGGAAAAAAGTATTTAGTCAGCCACCAATTGTGCAAGGTCTCCCACTTAAAAAGATGAGGCCTGTAATTTTCATCATAGGTACACTTCAACTATGACAGACAAAATGAAAGAAAAAAAATCCAGAAAATCATATTGTAGGATTTTTAATGAATTTATTTGCAAATTATGGTGGAAAAATAAGTATTTGGTCAATAACAAAAGTTTGTCTCAATACTTTGTTATATACCCTTTGTTGTCAATGACAGAGGTCAAATGTTTTCTGTAAGTCTTCACAAGGTTTTCACACACTGTTGCTGGTATTTTGGCCCATTCCTCCATGCAGATCTCCTCTAGAGCAGTGATGTTTTGGGGCTGTTGCTGGGCAACACGGACTTTCAACTCCCTCCAAAGATTTTCTATGGGGTTGAGATCTGGAGACTGGCTAGGCCACTCCAGAACCTTGAAATGCTTCTTACGAAGCCACTCCTTTATTGCCCGGGCGGTGTGTTTGGGATCATTGTCATGCTGAAAGACCCAGCCACGTTTCATCTTCAATGCCCTTGCTGATGGTAGGCTTTGTTACTTTGGTCCCAGCTCTCTGCAGGTAATTCATTAGGTCCCCCCAAGTGGTTCTGGAATTTTTGCTCACCGTTCTTGTGATCATTTTGACCCCACGGGGTGAGATCTTGCGTGGAGCATGTCTTCCATTTCCTAATAATTGCTCCCACAGTTGATTTCTTCAAACCAAGCTGCTTACCTATTGCAGATTCAGTCTTCCCAGCATGGTGCAGGTCTACAATTTTGTTTCTGGTGTCCTTTGACAGCTCTTTGGTCTTGGCCATAGTGGAGTTTGGAGTGTGACTGTTTGAGGTTGTGGACAGGTCTTTTATACTGATAACAAGTTCAAACAGGTGCCATTAATACAGGTAACGAGTGGAGGACAGAGGAGCCTCTTAAAGAAGAAGTTACAGGTCTGTGAGAGCCAGAAATCTTGCTTGTTTGTAGGTGACCAAATACTTATTTTCCACCATAATTTGCAAAAAAAAATCATTAAAAATCCTACAATGTGATTTTCTGGATTTTTTTTCTCATTTTGTCTGTCATAGTTGAAGTGTACCTATGATGAAAATTACATGCCTCATCTTTTTAAGTGGGAGAACTTGCACAATTGGTACTTTTTTGCCCCACTGTATATGTTTCACAAGTTGACAACTAAGTAACTAGATAATCTGTTTGTCTTTGACAGGAGAGAAACCAGACTCTCCCTCTGACAATGGAAAGAGTCCTTCAGGGAAATCAGACCCAGAGACGCCCAAAGCAAAAGGAGGACATCACTGCTCCCACTGTGGAAAGAGTTTTACCAAGTTAGGGAACCTGCATAGGCATGAGAGGACACACACAGGAGAAAAACCTTTCCAATGCTCCCAGTGTGGAAAGAGTTTTAACGAATTAGGTTACCTATTAATACATAAGAGAATCCACTCTGGAGAGAAGCCTTACCACTGCTCCAAATGTGGAATGACTTTTACCTGGTTAGGGAGTCTGAAATCACACAAGAGAATACACACGGGAGAAAATCCTTTTCAATGTTCCCACTGTGGAAAGAATTTTACCCAGTTAGGGAACCTAAATCGGCACAAGAGGACACACACAGGAGAGAAGCCTTATCACTGTTCCCAGTGTGGAAAGAGTTTTAGGGGTTTAGTGAGCTTGAAACAGCATGAGAGGACACACACAGGAACAAAGGCTTACCAATGCACCATATGTGGAAAGAGATTTACCCAGTTAAAGTCCATGAAATTACATGGAGGAATACATACAGAAGAGAAGCCTTATCAATGTTCCCATTGTGGAAAGAATTTTATGGGTTTAGTGAACCTGAAACAGCATGAGACGATACACCCACTAGAAAAGCTCTACCAATGCTCCCTGTGTGGAAAGAGTTTTACCAAGTTAGGGGGTCTGACAAGGCATGAGAGGACACACACAGGAGGGGATAAGCCCTACCACTGCTCCCTGTGTGGAAAAAGTTTTACCAAGTTAGGGGGTCTGACAAGGCATGAGAGGACACACACAGGAGGGGATAAGACCTACCACTGCTCCCACTGTGGAAAGAGATTTAACCGGTTAAGGCATCTGAATAAGCATGAAAGAATACATACACAGGAAGAGAAGACATACCACTGCTCTCAATGTGGAAAGATATTTTCCCAGTCAGAGGACCTGAAATCACATGAGAGAATAGAGAGACTGTGTTCTGACTTGTGTTTTTGACTGAGAATTTGTGTTTTTGTTTGTCACATTAAATCATATTGTTTAAATGAAAATCTGATCAAGAAAATAGGCCTGTTTTTGTTTTTTCATCTTGATCATGTCTAAAATCAAATTAAATATTTTAAAATGTGTGTTTCGTTTTCATTATGAGCTTTGATTGATTGTGTACAAGTATAAACCCTCTGATGTTGTTCATGATATGATTTGGATATTGCTAAATGTACATTATTATAGAAGGAAGTAAGTAGCCTTGGCTTGTAGCTGTTTCTGTAATGTGAGGCAGCTTGATGTACAAGTACCTCCCCTGGACAGGACACCAGTCTATTAAGTTATTATATAGATTATTGAATTTTGCTATTCTTCACTCCAACCTTGAATTTGATTTGATATATGATTTGGATATTGCTAAATTACTTTGATTGGATACAGCTGCAGCCAAATATATTGGCACCCTTACACTAAGAAATAATTCCCTATTTCTTCTCAAATCAGTTGAAATTGATGGTGGTCTGGTACCACTACTATACTGTGATGGTCTCCACACCTTGTTATTGTACTAGCTCCACTACTACACTATGATGGTCTCCACACCTTGTTATTGTACTAGCTCCACTACTATACTATGATGGTCTCCACACCTTGTTATTGTACTAGCTCCACTACTATACTATGATGGTCTCCACACCTTGTTATTGTACTAGCTCCACTACTATACTATGATGGTTTCCACACCTTGTTATTGTACTAGCTCCACTACTATACTATGATGGTCTCCACATCTTGTCATCAAATGTATCTTTATAAAGCCCTTTTTACATCAGCCGATGTCACAAAGTGATGTACAGAAACTCAGCCTAAAATCCCAAACAGCAATGCAGATATAGGTGCACGGTGGCTCCCCATTTAAGGTTCCACCAGCCGCCTGTAGTTGGGAGGTAGTTCTGTAGTTGTATCTAGCCAGACTAGAAGGGTTCATGTAGATTGTTGGTAGAGAGGTAATTCTGTAGCTGTATACAGTCAGACTGGAAGGGTTCATGCAGATTGTTTGTAGAGAGGTAGTTCTGTAGTTGTATCTAGCCAGACTAGAAGGGTTCATGTAGATTGTTTGTAGAGAGGTAGTTCTGTAGTTGTTTACAGCCAGACTGGAAGGGTTCATGCAGATTGTTGGTAGAGAGGTAGTTCTGTAGTATACAGCCAGACTAGAAGGGTTCATGTAGATTGTTGGTAGAGAGGTAGTTCTGTAGTATACAGCCAGACTAGAAGGGTTCATGCAGATTGTTGGTCGAGAGGTAGTTCTGTAGTATACAGCCAGACTGGAAGGGTTCATGTAGATTGTTGGTAGAGAGGTAGTTCTGTAGTATACAGCCAGACTGGAAGGGTTCATGTAGATTGTTGGTAGAGAGGTAGTTCTGTAGTTGTTTACAGCCAGACTGGAAGGGTTCATGTAGATTATTGGTAGAGAGGTAGTTCTGTAGTATCGAGCCAGACTGGAAGGGTTCATGCAGATTGTTGGTAGAGAGGTAGTTCTGTAGTATACAGCCAGACTAGAAGGGTTCATGCAGATTTTTCAAGGTTGGTTTGATGGAGGCAGTTTTAAGGGAATTATTCACAGTGCCTGAATTAAGAAAGTGTTTTGTGATTTATGATTGTATGAGTCCTGTGGGAACAGGGTCCAAGGGGCAGGTAGTTGACCTCATATTATGGACCATTTCAGAGACAGATGTTGGGGTTGTCAATAAGAATGTGGTGAAACTGCAGCTGGGAGGCTCAGTGTGAAGCAGAGGGACATGTCTGAATAAAGGGGTAGATTGTACAGTGAAACTGCAGCTGGGAGGCTCAGTAAGAAGCAGAGGGGCAGGTCTGAATAAAGGGGTAGATTGTACAGTGAAACTGCAGCTGGGAGGCTCAGTGTGAAGCAGAGAGAGAGGTCTGAATAAAGGGGTAGATTGTACGCTGAAACTGCAGCTGGGAGGCTCAGTATGAAGCAGAGAGAGAGGTCTGAATAAAGGGGTAGATTGTACAGTGAAACTGCAGCTGGGAGGCTCAGTATGAAGCAGTGGGGCAGGTCTGAATAAAGGGGTAGATTGGACAGTGAAGCTGCAGCTGGGAGGCTCAGTGTGAAGCAGAGAGACAGGTCTGAATAAAGGGGTAGATTGTACAGTGAAGTAAATGCTCTTTATTGTGGATGTGGGGATTTGAAAAATGGTTGAACTAATTTCTTTACTACAGAAAATATCATTCTGGGGTTGCAATGAGATTGGTAAAGTATAACTTGTGTGCAGTGTTCAGTGCCACTTTGTATGCAGTCTGGTGATATACCAGGGACTGGGGATGCAGTTAGGTTTGTATGCAGTCTAATGATACCAGGGACTGGGGATGCAATTAGGTTTGTATGAAGTCTGGTGATGTACCAGGGCCTGGGGATGCACAGTTAGGTTTGTATGCATTCTGGTGATGTACCAGGGCCTGGGGATGCACAGTTAGGTTTGTATGCAGTCTGGTGATGTACCAAGGCCTGGGGATGCACAGTTAGGTTTGTATGCAGTCTGATATACCATGGCCTGGGAATGAAGTTAGGTTTGTATGCAGTCTGATGATATACCAGGGACTGGGGATGCAGTTAGGTTTGAATGCAGTCTGATGATATACCAGGGACTGGGGATGCAGTTAGGTTTGTATGCAGTCTGGTGATGTACCAGGGATTGGGATGCAGTTAGGTTTGTATGCAGTCTGATGATATACCAGGGACTGGGGATGCAGTTAGGTTTGTATGCAGTCTGATGATATACCAGGGACTGGGGATGCAGTTAGGTTTGTATGCAGTCTTATGATATACAGGGGCCTGAGGATGCACAGTTAGCTTTGTTTTCCTTGAGGTATTCTCCAGTTTGCTCCCAGCAGCATTCATAGAACGTAGATCACTGTTAAACTAGGCTGCAGAGCGTTTGTTTGACTGAATGAATATGCTATTGCCTTAAATGCAGCGTTAGATGTAAAGTTTACATTCTCATTCATTACAAATCTTCACTAATCAATCAACACATGCTTTCATTTCAACGTATCAATATAATATTATTTAATGAAATACATTTTAAAAATACATTTTTTTGTCATACTTCTGTTTTATAGCTAGTTGCCTCATTTATTTTCATATTTACGTTGTTAGTCAGGCAGATGTCTTAAATTTTCCTATTGCTAGGCTATTCGCTAATGCTAACTAGCTAGCTAACATCCCGACTATGAGTTCACTAAGCTACTCTCCTCCTGATAAAGAAGAGGAGGTCTGCTGGACGGAGAAAGAAACTCTGGTGAAAGAGGAGGAGGAAGAGAAGGATGTTACAATACAAAACCAAGTAGAGGGTGAGGCTGTTACTGTGAAAGAAGAGGAAGACGTGTTCAGAGTGAAAGAGGACTAAGAAGATGTTACAATAAAAGAAGAGAGGGAGGAACAGGGGAAGATAACGACAAAGGTGGCGACAAAGGATCTAATTAACAACCGTAAGTACTATCTTGGAAACGGGCACAAACTGTCTGCAGTTGTCTAACTAATGCAGGTTTAAACTGTAAGTCCTGCTCTTTATTATGTTGTTTATAATGTAGGAATTGATGAAGCTACACTGTAACGTGTGTATACCATCAAAGAGCGGGCCACCAACAAAACACATGAATCATGCATCCAATATATTATTTTTGTTAAATACTGTAGTCCACAATATCTATTATTATAGTGGTCTCTACAGCCTAAAAACGTCCCTAATAAATCAGACTTGTCATCAAATGTTTTTTGGTGCTTACACTTATTTTACAGATACCTACCAATACAATTCAATACACACACAAGTCCCCAAAATAACAAGAAAGAAATTGAGAAATATAAGAACGTTGTCAGACTCCGGAATATAAATATTTACGCCTCCCAAGTGGGGCAGCAGTCTAAGGCACTGCAGCTCAGTGCAAGAGGCGTCTCTACAATCCCTGGTTCTAATCCAGGCTGTATGACAACCAGCTGTGATCGGGAGTCCCATAGGGCGGCGCACAATTGGCCCAGTGTCGTCCAAGTTAGGTGAGGGTTTGGCCGGCCGGGATGTCCTTGTCCCATCGCGCTCTAGCGATTCCTTGTGGCGGCCGGGCCCATGCACGCTGACTTTGGTCGCCAGCTGGATGGTGTTTCCTCCGACACATTGGTGTGTCTGGCCTCCGGGTTATACAAGCAGTGTGTCAAGAAGTGCAGTGAGGCTTGGCAGAGTTGTGTTTCAGAGGATGCATGGCTCTCGACCTTCGCCTCTTAGAGTCCGTAGGGGAGTTGCAATTGGATTTCATGACATAGCTAGCTAACAGCCATGGAGGAGGGTGAAAGGATAGCAGACCCAACTGTCAGTGAGAGAGGAGGCTATTCTGGATAGGGCAGGTACTTTTGTGTAGTTCTTGTCCCTAGATGTGAGGACGGAGATAATAGTAACATAATATTCAGTGTGGTGTAATTTGACTATAATGAAGTCTGTTTCTTGTGAGGTTTTCTGTCCTCAGATAAAGAGCTCTATGAAAGCCAGTCCACATATGAAGAGGTCACAATGAAGAGCAGTGGTTCTCAGTCCTGGGGTCTCAGAGGCACATTGTTGTTTTTGCCTCAGCACTGCACAGCTGATTCAAATGATCAACTCACCATCAAGCTTCAAGTGGTATTTATGTATTAATTTGTGGTGCTATCCTTGATATGACCCTGTTATTGTCACATGCTACACATGCACATATGTGTGCCCATGCATCTATCAATCCAATGTTATCATGGATATTATACTTTAGTAATCCACAATGACCTGGTGATGTAACTGTTGAAGGAATTTAATTTCTCTGTTCTAATACCCAATTAAAATTAAACACTGTCAATTCATAAGAATTTGTAAGACCCTTATTTTATAGAAATGGACAGAGCCCGGTCTTAAAGTCAAATAGCAGCCTTTATTCACGAGAGTACTGCTCCTTACACATTTTACCACAGGTTATAACCTGAAAATGACGTCAGCGTTTTCTAAATGTTCCGTCTCTTCTTGACACTGGTAGATAGGCTCTATAGTTCTCAAGCCTTCCCTCCTCGCCTAGAGCCAAGGTCAGCCAGTGTAGATAAGCATTCTAGTCAGTCTGGAGATATAGTTAATTCATTTCTACCAAGGAACAGACAGTCATTGTTCTAAACTCTTGACCACATTCACACACATTATATTCAGTACTGGGATCAAGAAAGAAAACTCATACACATACAGAATAGTATTCTGATTAGTACAAATACAGTGACATAATAGTATTCGGATTAGTACACATACAGTAACATAATAGTATTCTGATTAGTCAGTCCTGATTGAAATGTATACATAATTAGTCATCATTGATAAAAATTCCCTTAACAGTAACAGTCTAATAATTACATTGTCTTCCATATTCCTACAGATACCTTGTAACTGGAGATTCCTTCTAAACGATTGCCTACAGTTAACTTGTAGGGCGCTGCACAGTTGGGTGACCAGGGTCATCTGGGACTGCCTCCTGGAGCAATTCAGGTGTGTGAAGGCTACCCGTGTCCTGCGTAACTTCATGAGGAAGGACACGAGGACCAGGAGGGGATCTGCAGCTCGCCGCCGTGTGCCACAGGAGAAGTCTGCTGCTCTGCAGAATGTTTCAAGGATGGGGTCCAACAACACAGCAAGAGAGGCAATCGTGTGCTGGAGATCTTCACCTCCTACTTCTTCAAAGAGGGTGCTGTTCCCTGGCAACACCATAGACTAGACTATGCACAACCAAAAGCTATTTTAAGAGCCATTCACATTGCAGTAAAAGTATTGTTCCATTTACTTAGCTATGTCAACTGCAGTTATTTAATTCACAGTATTTCTCCCTTTGATTTCTACTTCTCATGTGAGGGTGCTGTTTAGGTAAGGGTGTGATGTCTGTGCAAAAACAAAACAAGCTATTTTAAATCACTAATATTGAAAAAATGTAGAACAATTAGACACCCTATAACCCACACCTACACACTCATGTATCAATCTGATTGATGGATTGTGTTGTGCAGTAAGCAGGTTCAGATGTATAACTGTGGCTCCTTCCACCTTCAAAGAATAGGCAAGAGGGCCAACCGTGGAGAATACTAAGACACTTCATTATTTCTATAACTAAGCTTTATTGTTTGTACTCGTGTGTCCGTTCATGTTTTTCAGTATAAAAGTACTCTGCAGCCACTTAGTGTGGTGTGGACACCAGGTGAGGCCACACACAGATTCCTGTTGAACACTGTCGCTTTAACAACCTTATTTTCTCAATAACAGTCTCTCTCCTTCACTTCATCCCTCTCTCCCCTTCTCCCTAAATCCTCTAGGTTATATCAGCTGTGTCGGTGAACCCCTCCTCTATCTGAACTGGCTACATAGAGGGCACAGCATGATCAGAGGTGAGAGGTCACATGGTCAGGACAACAGGAAGTATTATTAAAGATATGCTTTACATTGAAATACAGATAGAGATGCAGTAGTCCCAGAGTTAATGATCCAAGGTCAGTTTATATTATACAGGAAGTATTATTAAAGAGATGCTTTACATTGAAATACAGATAGAGATGCAGTAGTCCCAGAGTTAATGATCCAAGGTCAGTTTTGCATTTCACCTCCTGATTGATGACTAACAATGTTAGAATAAAATTTAAAAAAACACAAGGCTTAAACATGCTCTATCTCTCCATATGTCTCTAGTCTGCAGATATGTTTTGATGTGAGAGAGGAAGCCAACCCCCAGTCCCATCATCGCCACCTCACCTGCTTTTAAGATAACCTTTGGGCCGACTAGAGACATTATTATGTAATTGTGATTTATTTTTAATTTTTATTTCACCTTTATTTAACCAGGTAGGCTAGTTGAGAGCAAGTTCTCATTTGCAACTGCGACCTGGCCAAGATAAAGCATAGCAGTGTGAACAGACAACACAGAGTTACACATGGAGTAAACAATTAACAAGTCAATAACACAGGAGAAAAAAAAGAGAGTCTATATACATTGTGTGCAAATGGCATGAGGAGGTAGGCGAATAATTACAATTTTGCAGATTAACACTGGAGTGATAAATGATCAGATGGTCATGTACAGGTAGAGATATTGGTGTGCAAAAGAGCAGAAAAGTAAATAAATATAAACAGTATGGGGATGAGGGAGGTAAAATTGTGTGTGCTATTTACCGATAGACTATGTACAGCTGCAGCGATCGGTTAGCTGCTCAGATAGCAGATGTTTGAAGTTGGTGAAGGAGATAAAAGTCTCCAACTTCAGCGATTTTTGCAATTCGTTCCAGTCACAGGCAGCAGAGAACTCGAACGCAAGGCGGCCAAATGAGGTGTTGGCTTTAGGGATGATCAGTGAGATACACCTGCTGGAGCGCGTGCTACGGGTGGGTGTTGCCATCGTGACCAGTGAACTGAGATAAGGCGGAGCTTTACCTAGCATGGATTTGTAGATGACCTGGAGCCAGTGGGCCAGCCGACTAGAGCATACAGGTCGCAGTGGTGGGTGGTATAAGGTGCTTTAGTAACAAAACAGATGGCACTGTGATAAACTGCATCCAGTTTGCTGAGTAGAGTATTGGAAGCTATTTTGTAGATGACATCGCCAAAGTCGAGGATCGGTAGGATAGTCAGTTTTACTAGGGTAAGTTTGGCGGCGTGAGTGAAGGAGCCTCTGTTGCGGAATAGAAAGCCGACTCTAGATTTGATTTTAGATTGGAGATGTTTGATATGAGTCTGGAAGGAAAGTTTACAGTCTAGCCAGACACCTAGGTACTTATAGATGTCCACATATTTTAGGTCGGAACCATCCAGGGTGGTAATGCTAGTCGGGCGTGCGGGTGCAGGCAGCGAACGGTTGAAAAGCATGCATTTGGTTTTACTAGCGTTTAAGAGCAGTTGGAGGCCACGGAAGGAGTGTTGTATGGCATTGAAGCTCGTTTGGAGGTTAGATAGCACAGTGTCCAAGGACGGGCCGGAAGTATACAGAATGGTGTCGTCTGCGTAGAGGTGGATCAGGGAATCGCTCGCAGCAAGAGCAACATCATTGATATATACAGAGAAAAGAGTCGGCCCGAGAATTGAACGCTGTGGCACCCCCATAGAGACTGCCAGAGGACCGGACAGCATGCCCTCCGATTTGACACAACTCTGTCTGCAAAGTAGTTGGTGAACCAGGCAAGGCAGTCATCAGAAAAACCGAGGCTACTGAGTCTGCCGATAAGAATATGGTGATTGACAAGAGTCGAAAGCCTTGGCAAGGTCGATGAAGACGGCTGCACAGTACTGTCTTTTATCGATGGCGGTTATGATATCGTTTAGTACCTTGAGCGTGGCTGAGGTGCACCCGTGACCGGCTCGGAAACCAGATTGCACAGCGGAGAAGGTACGGTGGGATTCGAGATGGTCAGTGACCTGTTTGTTGACTTGGCTTTCGAAGACCTTAGATAGGCAGGGCAGGATGGATATAGATCTGTAACAGTTTGGGTCGAGGGTGTCTCCCCCTTTGAAGAGGGGGATGACTGTGGCAGCTTTCCAATCCTTGGGGATCTCAGACGATATGAAAGAGAGGTTGAACAGGCTGGTAATAGGGGTTGCGACAATGGCGGCGGATAGTTTCAGAAATAGAGGGTCCAGATTGTCAAGCCCAGCTGATTTGTACGGGTCCAGGTTTTGCAGCTCTTTCAGAACATCTGCTATCTGGATTTGGGTAAAGGAGAACCTGGAAAGGCTTGGGCGAGTAGCTGCGGGGGGGGGGGGGGGGCTGTTGGCCGAGGTTGGAGTAGCCAGGAGGAAGGCATGGCCAGCCGTTGAGAAATGCTTGTTGAAGTTTTCAATAATCATGGATTTATCGGTGGTGACCGTGTTACCTAGCCTCAGTGCAGTGGGCAGCTGGGAGGAGGTGCTCTTGTTCTCCATGGACTTCACAGTCCCAGAACTTTTTGGAGTTAGAGCTACAGGATGCAAATTTCTGCCTGATGAAGCTGGCCTTTGCTTTCCTGACTGACTGTGTGTATTGGTCCCTGACTTCCCTGAACAGTTGCATATCGCGGGGACTATGAGAGAATATTTAGGTAGCACTGTGATTCATTAATCATGTGCTAGTGTAACGGATGTGAAACGGCTAGCTAGTTAGCGGTGGTGCGCGCTAAATAGCGTTTCAATCGGTGACGTCACTTGCTCTGAGACCTTGAAGTAGTGGTTCCCCTTGCTCGTGCTAGTGTAACAAATGTGAAACGGCTAGCTAGTTAGCGGTGGTGCGCACTAAATAGCGTTTCAATCGCAGACGTCACTTGCTCTGAGACCTTGAAGTAGTGGTTCCCCTTGCCCTGCAAGGGCCGTGGCTTTTGTGGAGCGATGGGTAACGATGCTTCGTGGGTGACTGTTGTTGATGTGGGCAGAGGGTCCCTGGTTCGCACCCGGGTATGGGCGAGGGGACGGACTAAAGTTATACTGTTACACTGCCTTACCTCTTTCCCTTTCTGTCTTTAACACCTCTCTCACCACCTCATGTATATACGACTTGCATCCTTGGTACAACATGATATTATATTCTACTCAATCCATAGGCTTAATTAATGTCATTCAGGCTGTTTTGAAGTTGATACAACTGGCTATGATAGCTGAGGTTCATAGCTAGGTTCTGAACTAATATGTATACCAAACGTTTGGGTCCATACACAGATCGGCTAGATAGCTAGCTACACATCCACGGGTATTTTAAATAATAAACTGCACAATAAACAAGAACATAGTTAGCTACGTTATTTCATCTATCTGCATGGCAAATATCAGCAAGGCAAGCTTACCCAATTGTACATTACATTTGCAGTAAATTCTTCAGCTAGCTAGATTCTATATATCCACTGTTTCACAAAAGGACAGCCTGGTTTACTGGTTGTTTCAGGAGTCCCCAAAACAACCACAAGTTCCATTTTAAACTCATGTCACAACACCCATAATGCTAGCTGGCTAATGTTAGCTAGTCTCCTAGTTGGTTAATGTTAGCTAGTTAGCTAGCTGGCTAATGTTAGCTAGTCAGCTAGCTGGCTAATGTTAGCTAGTCAGCTAGCTGGCTAATGTTAGCTAGTCAGCTAGCTGGCTAATGTGTGTGAAGGAGGCTTTGTTGCGGAATAGAAAGCCGACTCTAGATTTGATTTTAGATTGGAGATGTTTGATATGAGTCTGGAATCGTGATTTTCGTAAATGAACTTTATGATTAAAAAAATAATTGTTTGTCTCTACATTAACTAACATTCCTGTCAACTGTACATGTTTCTGCATGATTCGCTATGACCTTATAATCCCTTACATGTGCCTCTCCTAGTATTTCTGTCCGCCATCTTTGCTGAAGAAAGTCGAACAGTCACAAGTGCAGCAGCAGCCTAGGAAGTTTAAGATTCGATGGAACGGTTGACGAAAAAAATAAATCACAGAAAAAATAAATTGACTGATATTGATTTATTTAGGGGGGGGCTAATGAATATTTTACTTTTAGTGACGTCCCTGATTCCTACCCTTTAACTTTTTGTCCGAAAATAAAATAAACATTTTACTCAACTGCGTTACCCACTCCAGTCAGCAGATGCCGGTGTGCGACTTTAAGGCCATGCTGCTAGTGTGAGGTATAATCTAGTGGACGGAACGTTTCTTTCAACAGCAGCAACAGTTAGTCAGACACCTCGTTAGCTTGCTAGACAAAATAGCTGAACCAATAAAGCTCTTTAGACACTTTGGCCACTGTGTTTTAAACCCCCTTCTGTCGTCTAGTTAGTTATCCACACCAAACTGGAAGTCTTCCGACTAGCTTGGAAAGACAGTACCGAAGAGCCCTACTGCTGCTCGATCATCCTATTTTTCTAACTTAATTGAGGAAAATAAGAACAAATTCCTTTTTGATACTGTCGCAAAGCTAACTAAAAAGCAGCATTCCCCAAGAGAGGATGACTTTCACTTTAGCAGTGATAAATTCATTAACTTCTTTGAGGAAAACATTATGATTATTAGAAAGCAAATTACGGACTCCTCCTTAAATCTGCGTATTCCTTCAAAGCTCAGTTGTCCTGAGTCTGCACAACTCTGCCAGGACCTAGGATCAAGAGAGATGCCCAAGTGTTTTAGTACTATATCTCTTGACACAATGATGAAAATAATCATGGCCTCTAAACCTTCAAGCTGCATACTGGACCCTATTCCAACTAAACTACTGAAAGAGCTGCTTCCTGTGCTTGGCCCTCCTATGTTGAACATAATAAACGGCTCTCTATCCACCGGATGTGTACCAAACTCACTAAAAGTGGCAGTAATAAAGCCTCTCTTGAAAAAGCCAAACCTTGACCCAGAAAATATAAAAAACTATCGGCCTATACCGAATCTTCCATTCCTCTCAAATTTTTAGAAAAGGCTGTTGCGCAGCAACTCACTGCCTTCCTGAAGACAAACAATGTATACGAAATGCTTCAGTCTGGTTTTAGACCCCATCATAGCACTGAGACGGCACTTGTGAAGGTGGTAAATGACATTTTAATGGCATCGGACCGAGGCTCTGCATCTGTCCTCGTGCTCCTAGACCTTAGTGCTGCTTTTGATACCATCGATCACCACATTCTTTTGGAGAGATTGGAAACCCAAATTGGTCTACACGGACAAGTTCTGGCCTGGTTTAGATCTTATCTGTTGGAAAGATATCAGTTCGTCTCTGTGAATGGTTTGTCCTCTGACAAATCAACTGTACATTTCGGTGTTCCTCAAGGTTCCGTTTTAGGACCACTATTGTTTTCACTATATATTTTACCTCTTGGGGATGTTATTCGAAAACATAATGTTAACTTTCACTGCTATGCGGATGACACACAGCTGTACATTTCAATGAAACATGGTGAAGCCCCAAAATTGCCCTTGCTAGAAGCATGTGTTTCAGACATAAGGAAGTGGATGGCTGCAAACTTTCTACTTTTAAACTCGGACAAAACAGAGATGCTTGTTCTAGGTCCCAAGAAACAAAGAGATCTCCTGTTGAATCTGACAATTAATCTTAATGGTTGTACAGTCGTCTCAAATAAAACTGTGAAGGACCTCGGCGTTACTCTGGACCCTGATCTCTCTTTTGAAGAACATATCAAGGCCATTTCAAGGACAGCTTTTTTCCATCTACGTAACATTGCAAAAATCAGAAACTTTCTGTCCAAAAATGATGCAGAAAAATGAATTCATGCTTTTGTCACTTCTAGGTTAGACTACTGCAATGCTCTACTTTCCGGCTACCCGGATAAAGCACTAAATAAACTTCAGTTAGTGCTAAATACGGCTGCTAGAATCCTGACTATAACCAAAAAATTTGATCATATTACTCCAGTGCTAGCCTCTCTAAACTGGCTTCCTGTCAAAGCAAGGGCTGATTTCAAGGTTTTACTGCTAACCTACAAAGCATTACATGGGCTTGCTCCTACCTAATCTCTCTGATTTAGTCCTGCCGTACATACCTACACGTACACTACGGTCACAAGACGCAGGCCTTCTAATTGTCCCTAGAATTTCTAAGCAAACAGCTGGAGGCAGGGCTTTCTCCTATAGAGCTCCATTTTTATGGAACAGTCTTCCTACCCATGTCAGAGACGCAAACTCAGTCTCAACCTTTAAGTCTTTACTGAAGACTCATCTCTTCAGTGGGTCATATGATTGAGTGTAGTCTGGCCCAGGAGTGGGAAGGTGAACGGAAAGGCTTTGGAGCAACGAACCGCCCTTGCTGTCTCTGCCTGGCCGGTTCCCCTCTTTCCACTGGGATTCTCTGCCTCTAACCCTATTACAGGGGCTGAGTCACTGGCTTACTGGGGCTCTCTCATGCCGTCCCTGGAAGGGGTGCGTCACCTGAGTGGGTTGATTCACTGATGTGGTCATCCTGTCTGGGTTGGCGCCCCCCCTTGGGTTGTGCCATGGCGGAGATCTTTGTGGGCTATACTCAGCCTTGTCTCAGGACGGTAAGTTGGTGGTTGAAGATATCCCTCTAGTGGTGTGGGGGCTGTGCTTTGGCAAAGTGGGTGGGGTTATATCCTTCCTTTTTGGCCCTGTCTGGGGGTGTCCTCGGATGGGGCCACAGTGTCTCCTGACCCCTCCTGTCTCAGCCTCCAGTATTTATGCTGCATAAGTTTATGTGTCAGGGGGCTGGGGTCAGTTTGTTATATCTGGAGTACTTCTCCTGTCCTATTCGGTGTCCTGTGTGAATCTAAGTGTGCGTTCTCTAATT